>NC_049907.1:39370567-39670567 GCF_001411555.2 Juglans regia | reverse complement strand
AATACTCATTCATGACATATGCAGTCTTAATTGGTGCCTTTCAGGAATACTACACAACCTCTCATCCTTTACGTACCATATTTTTTTAAAATTTTAAAATTTTTTAATTATTTTAATTTTTTTTTAAATTTATTCTTTTTAAACTAATTCAATTTTTTTACTCATTATTCATATATTAAATATTTGATTAAAAAATAATAAAAAAATTAAAAAATATGTGATGTGTGGAAGTTGTGTGAATAGTAAAAGATTATGTAGATTTTTTAAAAAAGTTAGACCCGTTTGTTTTCAGAGATGAGATGAGATGAGTTGAGATTAAAGTTAAAAAGTTAAATAAAATATTGTTAAAATATATTTTTTAATATTATTGTTGTTTTGGGATTTGAAAAAGTTGAATTGTTTATTTTATTTTGTGTGGGGATTTGAGAAAGTTGTAATGATGAGGTGAGATGAGATGAGATGAGATGAGATGAGATGTTTTTGGAAAACAAACAATGTGTATTGCACGATCAGCTCGTGAGATAAGTTATCTGGCGGGCAGGAGCTTCACCTCGGCAGATTGCAAGATCAGCTCGTGAGACTGGCCTGTAAATTGAAGCTGACAAGATGTGTATTGCACGGGTGCATTGGACCCTATGGCATTCTCAGTACCCGGCCGGAGTGGGAAAGCTCAAGATCACCACGTGTGCTAAAAATTGAATATGATTTCTAGCATTGCAAGAAAGTGTGTAAAAACTTTGAATGATGGATACGTGATGTGAAGTCGATTAAAGTTTTCGGCCATTACAAACAATTTGGCTTTCTTTATTCATTAATCAAATCTCCATATAATATCGTACGTAGTTAGTAAGTGTTTCAAATATCTGACCATATGTTATTCAAGATAACGAATAAGCAATATTTGACAGAATAAGGAATGCATGAATTTAATTTTTTATAGTCAGAGAATTGATATTATGATTATTGAATATATATATATATATTTATCTTTTATATGACATATTCTTTTATTATTTATATTAAAATTATATTTAAAAAATTATAAACATAATTCAAGATTAAAAACATCTGATAAATATATGATCTATTGATCTAGCTAGGGAAGGCGTGACTATAATGGTAAAAGCATGCATGCATGCAAAAATGCGCGCATGCATGTATATATATTTTCTAAGACTTGAAATTTGATTATGTATATAATATATTGAAATCAAGAACATTTTATTATTTTTCTATACAAATTAAAAGCATGACGTTTTATATATATATATATATGATTAAGCCCCGTTTGGAATCACTTTGGATATAAAAAGTATTTTATTTCATTATTACAATATTTTTCAAATTTCTATACATAATATAATAAATAATTCAACTTTTTCAAATCTTAAAATAATAATAATATTTTATTCAACTTTCAACTTAATTTCATTTCAACTCATGATCTCATCTCATAAACTCACTATTCAAATCACACTTAGCCTCGTTTGGATTCAGAGATAAGTTGAGATGGTTTTAAATGAGTTGAATAAAATATTATTAGAATATTATTTTTTAATATTATTATTATTTTGAGATTTGAAAAAGTTAAATTTTTATTATATTTTGTGTGAAAATTTAAAAAAATTGTAATAATAAGATAAAATAAATTGATGTGAGTTTCCAATCCAAACCAAGGCTAAAACATTCTTTGTGATTTACCCTTACAGGCTTGTAAGCCAAGTACGTGTATGCGAGGTCACTACAACAAATTTGACTTTTAGGGATGCACTAAATTTCGTCTCTAAAAGTAATTTTTTGAGACGAAATTTAAATTTCATCCTAAAAAATTGATGACTTTACAAAACCGTTCAACCAAATAAATATCCATTCGAACAATATTTTCTGTGACGAATTAAATCGTCTCGGAAAGTTTTTTTTTTCGTTCAAACGAATAAAAATCCGTTCGAACAGTAAAATCTTGGTTGTGAAGTAATTTATTATGCCCGGATAGTTCAAACCTGTTTGAATGATAAATTTGTTCCTTCAAATGGAAAAGATTTGTTGGCAAAACCTGGAGGGAAGATTTCTAAACGTTCGAATGGAATATATTTAGTTTGAACATATTCAAACATCACATTTGTACATTCGAACGTATAATATTAATCTTGATACATAACTCAAAATATAAAAAATATATATCATATATACAAATTCATAAATTAATTTTATGTAATTAATTTAAAAATATTTTAATGATTTCTTTTATATTAAATAAGATTTTTAGTTAAATAAACATTATCAGACATACACCACATAATATAAATCAATAATTACTCCAAGAAAAGCAAAATATTTAATTTATAACTAAAATAAATTATCAAAACATCATATATATTGTCCGTAACTATAACAAAAAAAATATAAATAAAAAATAGAAATTATTGTGATGCGAGGTCTCTGCACACATCTTCTACTGCAGCTAATCGTGTCTCTACTTGTGTCAGTTGAGTACTGAGCGTGACCTAAGTTGCATTACTGACATTAATCTCAGTACGTAACTCATTATGTGTAGTATGCACTGCATCGATCAGCACTGATGTGTGTATGCCGATTTCAGCACGTAGTATGTCGGCCATCTCCTCACGAGTAGATGTGCGTGATGCCTCGGCCTTTGTAGATGCCTCACCAGCCGATACTCCAATATTTCCCAGTTGTGCATCTCTCTAAATATCAGCCCTGTCAGGAACAGATCCACGAAAATGAAGTCTCGAGTGTCCCATACTCCGTGACAAGGTGGTACTGTTGATCGGTCCCATCAACTCTCGTGCATGCTCGGCAACTTCTGGCACGACCCCAAAATGTAGCAAAAATCAAGTAATAAGGATCTCAAACGACAGTATATCTGTCGTAATGTACTGCGCCTCTGATCGGATCCTCTCAAGTATATATCTCACGAGGTCGATTGGAATGCCACAAGCGACCTATATCATAAATTTCACTCGATCCATGCCAACATCGGTCTTGTGCTGCTGAAGGTCAATATTGTTGGCGATGATCAAATTCATGATCTTGAAAAAAGAAGATAAATCTGCCTACCTAATGCTCTTCGTCCCGTTGTACACTCGAGCATCTGGACCAACAATAAAGTCTTTGATCTCATGATCAGCAAGTGTATCGACCTCATATGTGTAAACCAGTTCCTCGTCCTAAGCCATTTCTACATCACCTGAAGGATCAGACTCTCTAGGCGGCAGGTTCGGATAGGCATCGACCATCTTAGGAATATCGAGATATGCAGCGCTGAAAATATAACAGAAGCTCCTTAGACACAGATCATGATCATGTATACCCTTTCATCGTCTGGGCTGGCACCACCGAACTCTTTATAGAACTTAGCAATGATGTCAATGTAAGAAATGAGCTCTATTTCTTCTTCTCATTGATCTAAGATTGGTGCCCAACCACGATCATTGAATACTGATGGGAGAGAATGAACCTCCCATATAAGAGTCACAAAATCAGACTATTTTGCCTGCCGCTCAAGTAAAACAGTCCGCTCTCCAACTGTTTGGATGGAAGGTTCCCCTGATTTACCACGTTTACGGTCCCTATAAGACATTATTATGAACCTAAAATTTAAAAAATAAAATATATATCCAATATTAGTGATAAAATCTAATATGAGAAAAGATTCATAAAATTATATACTAATATCAATTTAATAAATTAATTGATTTAGACGATTTCAAACATCTCAAACATTCTATTTAGACGATCATCAGTTAGGAAATCAATGACAAATAGTACAAACGTTTTCTCCTAGAAATATTTATTACGTTATCCTTGAGGTGAATGGACAAGATGAAGAATAAGATGATTCTTCTACTTAAGAAGCATACCAAGAGAGTCAACCTGCCTTTAACTTATTTGTGGATTTGAGCCAGTATGAGATGATCACATTACATAGGGAAGATGTTGATGTTGAAATAGTTGAGGCGACATTTTATCAAAGTGTTAAGTCATCTGAAGTATCTACAGATGATTGACCAGTTTTGTGTTCACATTATACAATATCTCACAATTATGCCATCAAAGAGGAAGGAAGTTCGCATCCCATCTCCACCTGTTCCTAACTCTTCGTCTGACTCACCATTAGAAACTAATTTTACGGAACAAGGTAAATAATTAATATTCATTTTTTTAATTAAGATAATTGATAATTGAAACGAGGTAAATAACTAATATTATTTTATAAAGATAACAGTACAATCTCGTCACGAATGAGGCACTACTAGAGGCGTGACGTTAGAGAAATATTGTAAAGTAGGAAAGATTACTGTTAACATTCCTGACGAACATATTGGAGGCGAGGGACAACAAGCAGCTTGGCTTGCATCGCATGTGAGTGCTCTTACACAGACTTATGCACATTTAGTTACGAGTTCTTGTCATAAAGTCTCGCAAGATGTGAAAGAGCTTATAAAAAAGCGTTGTTTGGTATGTAATATTTAAATAATAAATTTATATTGATATTATTTAATATTCTAAATTATAATATATTTGTGTATATACTTTTTCAAAAATAACTCGAATTAAATTTTGGTCAGAGAGATGAGCGTAAGACTGTTGAAGAGCTGATGTGTAATGCATTCTGCAAGTATAAGGTGAGTTGTGATGTTACAAGAAGTACTAGAATAAGGAATATGCACGCCAGTATCCTTTTCAGGATGTCCGACCTGAAGATTGGAAAAAATTTTACGACATGTTTGAGGATCTATTATATAAGGTAAATTAAATGAATTCTTTATGGGTCATATTTGTAATTTTCACTTACTAATTTTAGAACTTCTATGCAGGAGCAAAGTTCTATAAACAAAACAAATAGATTGAAGTTGAAGATTCATCATCATGCAGGTTCAAGATCTTTCCATTGACTCTCTCAAAAATTGGTAATGTATTTTTTTTTATATTCTATATAGTTTATTTTTAATATTGACTTTATATCTTAACAATGTCTATTGTAGAAAGAGTCAGACACCAATTATAATTTGACAAAATTATATTCTGCTTCACATACTAATAGTAATGGAGAATGGACTCATCTCAATGCTCTTGAGAATTATGTAAGTATTATAATTTGTTTTAATTAAACATATTTAAATTATTGTGTCAATATTAATTTTATATATTGTGTATAGAATAAAATGGTTGCTCTCCATGCTGAAGTTAGATCAGATCAAAATTCATCAATAAGTGATGTTGAAATTTTTATACAAGTTCTGGGTCAACGTTTAGGATATTTGAGGGGTTTAGGTCACTGTGTAAAGCCTTCAGGCTCTTCATCAACGTCAAGTACTACTACTATTGCGTTAGAAAATGTAAATTCTAGGATCGAAGAATTGATTTGCAAAACATCATAAGTTAGATGCACAATTGACGAAACAAGTAGACATGTAGATGCACATAAAACAACAAGAAGATCAACAAAGAGAGATATAACTCCAAATGCAATATCAACAAAGACAGATGTAGCTTCAAATGCAGATGTTTATGCAACAATTCAGGCCTCCAAGTATATGATTTTCGTTAGAAGTGTTTTGCATATTGAACAGTTATATATGTACTGATAACATTATTAGTATTTTATTTATTTAATTCTGACTTATTAGATTAGTTTTATTTATATTAAACAATTTGTATTGTATTTTTAAAATATAAATATCTGTTTGGTTTTAAATTAGTATTGTCCATGAAAATACTAACCGTTCGAACTCTTATCAAACGTTCGAACATATATACATTGGACACAACCGTTCGAACCTCTCAAGTTAGAGTTCAAACAGTAAAAAAAGTTGTATCTCGTTCGAACACGTTCGAACAAGCAATTCACTCTTTCCGTCTCAAATTCGTTCGAACGGCTTAATTTACGTCGATTATCAATTTGTTTGTTCGAACATTTCTTCATGTGTATTTGGTTGAACAGACTGATATCGATTGACCAGCCATGAAGTACCCATTCGAATAGACATATTGTTCGAACATTAATTATGATGTTCGAACGACTTTTCGAGACGAATTTCAACCGTCTTAGAAAAAAAATTCCGTTTGAACATGATCGAACGGTCCGGCTAAATTTTGTCTCAAAATATATTTTTTAGGACAAATTTATAATTTTTATCCCAAAATATTTTTTTAGACAATTTTATTGGGACGACCTTGAGAATTTTTTTTTCATCCAAAAATATATTTTAGAACAAAATTCTAATCTTTTGAGATGAAATTTTTTGTTTTAAAAAACCTTATTTGTTACATTGGGTTGCGTTGTGTCAAAAGTACAAAACTAGCAAAAAGTGGTTCAATTCAATTCTAAGAGGGCAATTATTGGATAAGAGTCCCTCTCAAAACGGTGGAAAAAAAAAATAATAATAAAGGATAAGAGTCCAAAACGACGGGGAGGGAATTGGAATACTAGACAGGAGAGCGTCAGAGCGTCATGAACCTCTCACAAAATTTGCATGGTTTAATTACTAGCCGCTGCTAATAATATTACATGGAGTCGTGAATTATATAAATACTCTATAATCATTTTAAAAAGTGTGAGATTTATTATTAAAAATTTATTTTTTTATATAAATATTAAATTTATTTATTTTTATTTAAAATAATTACAATACACTTATACACTTCGGCCACGATTGTAAATATATGGGGGTTCGAGTCGTTAGCTCTCACAATTGCATGTGTAATGTTTGATCACTAAACGTGAATCTTTTTTTTTTTTTTGAAACTGCACTAAACGTGAATCTAAAACTGCACTAAACTGCAAAGCAGTCGCTAGTTTTGGACACGACCAAAAGTAGTCTAACGTACGTGGACCGCTATTGTGTCGAAAACTGGAATACTTGTTTTGATTCATCTCTCTCTCTCTCTCTCTCTATATATATATATATAATATGTTCATTTCTCACGTGTCCGTCCTAATTGCGAATGGCTACACATTTTCTAAGGACAAGTGGATGCTTCCGTACTATTCTCTCATTATATATATATATATATAGTAGATAATAGCCAAAATTATGGGATATTTGGAGGTAAGTTTTTCTTGAATGTTTTTTAATTGAAAAATTCTATTCCTAAATCTCAAACACCACACACTATCCTTTTTATAATTTTTTTTAATTTTATTTTCTTATCAAATATGTGGTATATGGATTATGAGTAGAATAATTCAATTATTTTAAAAATAATAAAGTCAAAAAAAACTTTAAAAAAATTTAAAAAAAATAAAAAAATTTTGGTGTGAGGTGTATAGGCTTATGAATAGCAATGCTCTTTTTAATTTGGTTAGAAAATAGGTTTTATTTATAATTTTATAAATAATAGTAAGATAATTTGTGAATAATAATAAAATAGTTTGAGATAAATATTTATTGAATTTTAAGAAATGAGAGAGAAAAAGTTAAATAAAGAATATTATAAAATTAAAAATATTGTTAGAATATTATTTTTTAACATAATTTTTGTTTTGAGATTTTAAAAAGTTAAATTATTATTATTTTTATTTGAAATTTTGAAAAGTTATAATTATTAATTTGAAAAAATTGTATTAATTAGTTTGAAAATGTTTATATCTAAATTTTGAATAATATTTAGAAAGAAAATGAGATTGAATGGAATAAGATAATGTGAGATGCGATAAAGTCAAAAATATTTCTAAACTTCACCTAAAGGTGTTCATGTTGGGGTTCAATTTCAAAAAAGTAGTAAAGTATATTGAAAATAGCAATGTTAGTGTTAAACTTAATTAATGTTTGTCGTCACCGATCATAAAAATTATTATTTTAATGTTCATCCCTATGCCATGTACGTAGCATATATGACTCTTTGTGGCTGTCCACCTGACGAGCTGTATCGTGGGCCCGAAAAATATTTCCATTATGGTTGGCTCTGTCAATCAGGTCATATCGAGTTATTTGTGTCCGATTTATTTTTAGGTTTTTTAAAATCCGTCGTGAATAGTTAAAAGAAATGATATTTATAATTATATATTAAGTAAATATTGTATAATCATTTAAAAATAAATAAATAAATATGAGATTGATATGAAAAAAATTTTAATTTTTTAATAATTGAATCACTTTTTTTTATAAATAATTATATAATATTTATATATTTTACGATTATACGTGACATCTCAATAATTAAATCGTTCACCTATCTTAATCCGAACTCAACGTACTCGTTCTACAACTTGGCCGAATATGACCTGTTTGATTCGTTTAAAAAAATTTATATATATATATATGCAAAAATATGCACATACCTTTTGTCTTTTCTTACCGTCTGATGATAGGTAAAGATTTTACGAAAAAAAAAAAGTGAAAATTTAAAATAAGTGCCATATGTTTCAATATAAAACTTAATTTCAAACACATAACTCGAATGATTTGAGTTTTTAATTTTTTGTAAATTGTGGGTCACTTGGACAAACCTGTAAACTCAATAAGGATGACTCGATTATCAATTGAATCAAATTCGAGTTGATCTGAATTGACTTAAACTTAGTTATAATGCCTAACCAGCTTAATTTCATTAGTATGTGTAGAGTCTGCATGTGTGAACACTTTCAATGGTTCATTTATCATATCTTTCAAAATATATCATTAAAATTTATTTTTTCTATTTTATATATTGACTTTTACAATATATCATACATCAGTTTATCTATTTTTTTCTATATCATTTAAATATTTTTTTAATAATTTTTATATATTTTAAATATTTTCTCTAACTACCATTAAATTTGCAATAACTTCATATCTTTTGATATTTACAAATCTGTCTATGTACAAAACTACATAGTTTAATTGTTAAAGCATAAACCCAAAACTACACCAACTTCGTTTTCCAGCCATGCATTACAAGCTCTATTTGTCTTCACTTTGCATTTGTCTTTCTTTCACCTGGTATCTTGCCTCTGCCGTATTTCAAGCTTCCACCTTTAATCTTCTCTAATCTCCCTTCATGAACGTCATAACACTAAACAACTATTTGGTAGTTGAAAGAATGATGAAAAAGAAGTTTTTAATTCTAAGATATTTTTTATAATTTTTCAAAGTTACCCAATAGCGATTTATAAAAGTTTGAGCAATTTAGAAATTCTTACTTTTTCTTGTTTTATTGGTCAGTTCACCTACAATAAAGAAGTCTTTATTCTTGTCCTTGAGTATTTAACTGGAACCACACGTAATTTACTCAAACTCTCTTCCTGGCCCCTCAAGATAAAGGCTACTTAAACTAAACAATGTTTTTAGATATATTCATGGTGGGAACCGGAGTTTTCTTTTAATGATGTGGAAGCACCTCTTAAAGAAAAACTTGAAGTGCTTTCGATGATAGAATTGATGATGAACAACTTTACTTCAAGGAAGATAAGGGTCTGAAATGAGAGAGAATACTGGTAAACAAAAGTAGCGGAGAAAAAACGATCAAATGAGAGAAAAAATAATTAAAAATGTTTTAGAGGTGTGAATAGTATTCTCTACAGGTAAAGGATTACTGTTGTAAAATGTAAAATAAAGATAAAAATACAAAACCGGCACATTGGAAGCTACTTTTGACCAATTTTATTAATATTATACAAAAAATTATATTTTACAAGTGTCATTGGGAGTCCTTAGATTTTTTAAGTCATGTAAAAATTTAGCTGCCCTAGATATATAGTACTAATTAAACAAACTCCATCCTCATTCATCCATGTCAGCATCTTTCAGTCCCAATAGATAATTGTCTGTAGTATACTTTCCACAACTTTAATACCGTCGTTTAATTTCTAACGCAAGTCTATTAGTTTTCTCAGATCATCATGCGTTTTTAACTTCGTGCATGGTGGATAAGAAAGTTATTGAATTTTAGAAAGAACTTTTTACTTTGTCATCCCATATATAAAAAGGATCCCTTTTTCCACTAAAATAAGGTTTGTTACATTTTCCATTAGTAACACTCAAACATAAATAGAGTTAATTAGAAGATAAAAGATTGAAGTGTTTTTCTAAATTTTAGAGATCAAAGTACGTATTACAATAGACGATCTAGCTCTAAAATATTGTCTATTAGAAAATAGTTTTTTTAGACAAAATCTTCTTCAAACTGAGTTGGAGCATGCAAGTCATTAATTTAGTGTCTCTTCGTTTAAAAAACATGTATTTATCACATATTAAAAAAATATTAACAATTTTTTAAATGAGTATGAAGAAAATTCAATCGTAATATATAAATTATAAGTATATTTTATTATTTTTATTTAAGAAGGATTCATGAGCTTCTAAGAATTACGGTTTCTGCCTTCAAACTCGCTTACTGTAGCTAGATACAAAAATAGATAAGCTTATACAAGTTTTTTTTTTTTTTAAAAAAAAAAAAATGAGTTTTATTAATAAAAAATAAGATTTTTATATTTTTTAATATGAGATTCATTTTTTATTAAAATTTATATAAAATTTATCTATTTAAAATTTTTACAAATCATTTCTCGAATTTGTATGCCAGGACCGACAAAAGGACTATTACTTTATAATCATTTAACCGACAACTATATATAGTATATACGCTCGTAAAATTAAAATGGCTTAATTCAAGCACCGTTGTTTTGGGCCTCCGACTGGTTTAATGGCTCGTTAAAATAGTAACGGCCCACAAGCCACAAACCTTTGTATCTCACACAGCAATCATTTTTGTTTTTTGCACATGCGTGCGTGATCCAATGATCTTCATCCCAACCTCCGAGGAGGGAGAGGATCCTTCGTGACTTGACACATGCTAGTTTCTACTCTCCTTCACCCTTTCTCCATCGATTTCATTCGACCCCTTTACTCCCATTGTGAGTTTCATTTTTAGTCCCTTCTCGATGTTTCGGCACAATTCGCTACAAGACCTCCATAATTTATACTATCATAATTTGTTCTTTATTTCTATTTACATTTTCTGTATTTATTTTCTATTTATTATTAGAAATATACGTATGAGCACCGTATCACCACTACAGACAACCATCATAGATTTCGAACTGTCTCGTTTAATCTTGGATTATCTCAATGAATCGAGAATGAATATTTCTCTTATTCTAACGCTTGTTGTGTGATTTTCATCATTAATATCCTTGTTTATTCATTCCTTCTATTACACAGTACAGAGAATCAAGCTATAAGCACAAATATAAAAAAAATGGCTGAGAATACATTTTATTATTAGCTGGTGACTCACAAAAATGAGTAGCACAAAGGCTATCCCAAGTGCATGAGAATATTGCGTAATAATTAGGAATACATTCCTATATCTTCTCCTCAGAAAAAGTTACTTAAAATCAAACTCGTTTAAAATGGTGAAAATATTCACAAAGAGAAAATAAAAATGATGATATGTGCAATAGATGAAAGAGTGCAACAAGAATGAAAAGGGTACTAGTCATGGACTAGATTCATATTTGTAGATTTTTGAGTGTCGAAATGAAAAGTAAAAAAAAAAAAAAAAACCAACAAATTGAAATTAACAATAAAAAAATCAACTAAACTAAATTATCTTAATTAATCTGAAAATTAAACAATAAAACAGAAATTATTTAAGTCCTAATTAAACTTTAATCGATCTAATATGCAATGAAACTAAGTGATTAATAAAACTAATCTAAGAATTAAACTAGATTAGAAAGTAATTGACAGAATACGAACTGAAAATTGAAAAGTCCCAAAATCAAGATTCTAGGGTTCATCCTTCTATTCAAATTACAAATTCTCAAAATTAATCTATAGCAATTGTAATCACTGTTAAATGAAAGCTTAAAGAAGCAAGAAAAATAAATAACATGAAGTAAATAAACAGCAAATAAAATGCCCAAAAGTCTAAGCCAAATATCTCAAAAATAAATAAAAAACTTTAAACTAAAATTAAATAAATAGTAGAGAGTGAAAAGAGCAAGTCAAATGAATAAAGATGGAGGTGATAGGCAATGGAGGAGAAACTTGGAGCTGTAGTTGGACCCCAAAGGAATTCTTCATGCTCGGCCTTGCTCTATAAAAAGTCTCCAATTTCGTGCTAATGATATGCTTAAATAGGGTAGGAAAGAAATCCTAATGTCTTCATATTCCTGCATACAAAATAGCTTAAATTTTAGGACTCAACCTAGCAGCCACGTACGCACTTCAAGAGTTCGAATTTAGAAATACTTATTCGAGACAACTTTATAGCCCTTTAAGATAGCTTTCCAACGCATGAAAAATCGTATCAATCCGATATTTGAACGGAAATGTATGATTAAAATACTAAAATGTGTCTATTTTGTCTCCTAACGCATTTTGGATTATGATCCGAATTACTCTCAAACTCCATCATTATTCTTTTTTGAAGAGTCCTACACTCGTTGAAAGTTCTTAAGTTGTTCTAACGTCTTACCCACTTGAAAGTCCTTTGAATTTGAAATTAGAAATAAAATAATAGAAATTAGAAATAAAATAAAATAAGAATAATAGAATATAAAAATATGTCGTGCATGTGAATGAATATTGTCCAATTAAATCACAAGTTATAAAATTAAGCATAAATCATGTTGTTAACCAAATTAAATCACAACTCTGATTTATTCAACTTAACCATTTTTTTTTTTTTATCTAAAACCAATAATAATGTAATGAAATAAATAAAATATATTGGTTCTAAATATATAAAATATGTAATAATTCAGCTCAATCACACCCCCAACTAGTGTTTTACTAATCCTTGAGCAAAATAGTGAAAATTAATTGAGATGAATATTGCATAAAGATCGAAATCCAAACAGAAACAATCAAACACAATTATAAATTCTCACAAAAGTGCACGTTACTACTCAACCCCCAGGAACTGTACCCACCAAGACTATCTCAACAATATTTCACATAGAATTGAAGCAAATGTATCAGAACTCAAATGTGTGTGTGGAGCTAAACTGGTTGTGTGTTCCTCATTACTAACCATGATTTGTCATAGGATTTTTCAAGTTTAAGATTAATCATTGCAGATTCTAACTATCTCAAAGCCCAAGGGACTAGCAGTTTTCACGCCAACTCTGTTTTTAAAGGTTGAACACTCAACCCCCAAAGTTTTGGGTAATTGTTTCTAGCCCTTTACTTAGGAAATCTCACTAAGCCGCATTTACCTATTTTTTTCTATTCTTTTCAAAAAAGAAATTTTTTTCCTTTTTTTTTTTCTTTCTTTTTGAAACATGGCTTGGTAGTCTTGCACTTTACTTCTCCTGTGTTAAATCAATGAACAGTAAATAAGGAATACTACAAGCGTAAGCATGTACAAAATGTCCTTCAAACTTTGCCCTCATTCATTCTACAAAAATCTTATCAAGTCTCATCTCAATAAGTATAGCATCTCGGTGTTTCAAGCTACACATTAACAAAATATGATGTATCAAAAATCATGCTCTATGCTTAAGCTTGAAAGTAAATCTTCACAAAATGATTTCGCTCAACTACTCCACCAAGATGTTCAGATTTCACAAAATACTAGAAACAGAGTGTGTGTCAATCATATGTGTATCAATACACATCACATTAATGCAAATTTTTTCCTTTTTTTTTTTTTTTTTTTAATTCCGTGCACACACGCTACCCCCAACTAGTAAGAAACATGATCTTCAATGAATCAAACAAAAGAAAACAAAGTGTACAGGAATAAGCAAGCAAAACAAAAAAAAATAAACAAAAAATATAAAATCAAAGCAAAACAACGAATAAAAAAAAAACAAAATGCAAGTAAAGAAAACTGTAGAGGGTGAAAAGATCCAAACACTTCCATGGAATCTTGCACAAGCAAGATCTCTTCGTGTGGATCAAAGACTTTCAGAAACGGCTTAAGACGTTGTCCATTGACAATGAAACTATTTCCATTCTTTGGATTGACAATGTCTATCGCCCCATGAGAATGAACTTTTTTTACAATGTATGGCCCATTCCATCGAGATTTCGGCTTCCTGGGAAAAAGATGTAGTCTTGAATTATAGATGAGCACTTTCTGATCAGGAACAAGATCTTTGTCATGGATTTTCTTGTCATGTAAGGCCTTCATTCACTCCTTCGCCAAGCTGGAATTATCGTATGCCTCTCTCTTTATTTCTTCAAACTCTGAAATCACTTCAACAACATGCACCTCTGACTCGTCGCAATCACCAGGCATCTTGCAAGTATTGAACACATTCATTTCCAATGTCATATTCCCGAATGTGAGTTTCAGCACTCTACTTCGATAATTTATCGGTGCATTGTAGGTAGCAATGAATGGACGCCCAAGGATGACAGATGCATGGTAAATAATAGTGGTTGGCTGCTGCATATCAAGAACTACAAAATCCACTGGGTAGTAAAATTTGTCCACCTGGACCAGCACATTCTCAACAATACCCCTCGGCACCTTGAATGATCTGTCAGCTAACTGTAACTTGATGGAGGTCTTTTTTAGCTCACATAATCCCAACTGCTCATACACTGAGAACGGTAGCAAGTTCACACTACTCTCCAAATCAAGTAGAGCTCTCCTAATGCATGACTCACCAATCATAATGGAAATGTGGACAAAAATCAAAGACTTGCCATTCGCAAACCATACCCATTTCCTACCCGTAATCCATCTCAGCAAAAATCAAAGAAAGACCGAGCCTACTGTTCTCACTACAAGATCACATGACACTCTTTTGAAACTTGTTTCAAGGTTGGTAACACTGAGGCCCCCATTTCTTCTCATTGCAACATGTCTTGACATACAATGGAGAAGTGTTACAAGCTCCATGGCTACCCTCCAAACACAAACTTTTCAATAGATCTCAAGGATCAATTGCTTTTACTGCTCAGACTGCTCCTATTGACTCTGACCTTGAGGATTCCAGTGATGGTCGAGTAAGTCTTACTCAGGCACAATATTAGCAATTAGTGGCATTACTGCAACCACGGCAGCCTTCCACCATTGCTCAGTCCTCTGCCAACCAGATTCAATCAATCATTCCTCCTAAGTCAACTCCTTAGATTTCTGGTATTTCAAATTGTTTATCCACTTGCACACACAATCATTCATTCCCACAAGAAATTGCTTAGATAATTGATACTGGTGCAATTGACCATATGGTCTGTTGTACCTCCTTTTTTACCACTATTAATTCTCCTGTTTCTCACTCTGTTAAGTTACCAAATGGCACAAATGTACCTGTTACACACGGGCATAGTTCACTTAATGCCCTCACTTCACCTCACCGAAGTCTTGTGTGTTCCTTCATTTAGTTTTAATTTAATTTCAACCAAGAAGTTGGCTGACAATCTTACCTGCTGTCTAGTTTTTTCTCTGATTTTTGCCTTATTCAGGACCTTTTATCTTGGACAATGATTGAGAATGGTGAAGTGAAGAATGGTCTATATCACCTGCTCAACACGACTGTCTCTCCCTCTACCCTAGTGACCACTTTTTCTCATTTTTCCACTGTTACAAAGTTTTATATAGCTTTTGTTTCACACACTGAAAATGTTACTAACCTATGGTATTGTCACCTAGGCCACCTTTCTTTTCCTGTTCTGAATATGATTACAGATCCTATTGTAAAGAAAAGCATTTAAACTATTAATACAAAGCCTTGTTACATTTATCCATTGACAAAATTTCATAGACTTCCTTTCCCTTATAGCAAACATAAGACATCAATACCATTTGAAATTGTGCATTGTGATCCCTGGGGACCCTGTTCTGTTCCTGCTTATGATGGCTCAAAATATTTTTTAACTTTAGTTGATGACTTCACTAGGAGTACATGGTTGTATCTCCTTCCTAACAAAGCTGCCAACCGAATCAGCATTGAGTCTTTTACCAATATGATTGAAAATCAATTCAACCTTACCATCAAAATTCTAAGAAGTAATAATGGAGGAGAATTTAAAATGAAAGAGTTTTTTCATAAAAAAAGAATCCTACATCAAACAAGTTGTGTTGCCACTCCACAACAAAATGGAGTTGTGGAGAGGAAACACCAACATTTGCTTAATGTGGCTCGTGCTTTAAAATTTCAAACTAGTCTTCCACTTGGATATTGGAATGATTGTGTTTTGACCGCCACATACCTCATCAATAGGACCTCTAGTCCCCTTCTTCAAAACAAAACACCCTTTGAACTTTTTTTCAAATCTCCACCCATTTATGCTCATTTAAAAGTTTTCAGGTCTCTTTGTTTTGCTGCTGCTCTTTCACAAGGAAGAACAAAATTTGATCCCCGAGATCGCATGTACATTTTTCTTGCTGATGGTTCTGTAGAAAGGTTGAAAGTAATTGATTGCAAATATGTCTACAAAACTAAGTTTCATGCTGATGGTTCTGTAGAAAGGTTGAAAGCAAGGCTTGTTGCAAAGAGATTCACACAACAAGAAGGTATAGACTATAAGGAGACTTTTTTCCCCAATTGCCAAGCTTGTTACTGTCAGAGTCTTATTATCTGTTGCAACAGTACAAGGCTGGTCACTTCTTCAATTTGACGTTCACAACCCATTTCTCCATGGTGATTTGAATGAGGAGATTTATATGTGTAAACTACCGGGTTATAACAAAGGAGGACCTAATCAAGTATGCAAGCTTCTCAAGAGCCTGTATGGACTTAAACAAGCCTCCCGACAATGATATTCTAAATTTTTCTCTTCCTTCATTGATTTTGGGTTTGAACAATCTAAAGCTGATTACAGTCTCTTTACTAAACTAGATGGCTCATCTTTCATTGCCTTACTAGTTTACGTAGATGATATCATTGTAGCTGGTAATTGTCCTTCTTCCATTACATCACTCAAATCTTTTCTTCACACTCAATTTAACATCAAAGATCTTGGATGTTTGCGCTATTTTCTTGGTTTGGAAGTTGCCAGGTCTTCTAAAGGTATTCACTTGTCTTAAAGAAAATACGCTTTGGACATCTTGGCTGACATAGGGACCCTCAGCAGCAAACCACTACAACTGCCACTTGAGCAGAATTTTAAGCTTAGCAAATCTTCTAGTGATCCACTACCAGACCCGAGCCTCTAAAGAAGACTTATTGGTCGTTCGTTGTATCTTACAATCTCTTGGCCTGACATATCTTATGCTGTCCAGCTCCTTAGCCAATTTATGGATCATCCCACGACTTTACATTTGGCTGCAGCTCATAAAACTCTTTGATACATCAAGGTAGCACCTGGACAGGGTATATTACTCTGTCCTGACACTCGTCGCTCCGTTACTAGGTATTGCATACTTCTTGGCAATTCCCTTATTTCTTGGAAATCCATGAAACAATCTGTAGTGTCCCGGTCCTAAGCCGAGGCAGAATATCGATCCATGGCTTCCACATGCTGTGAGCTCACTTGGCTTAGGTACTTGTTTCTTGAAATCCGGGTTCCACATCCTCAGGCTACCTTACTTTATTGTGACAACCAACCGCACTCCATATTGCTGCTAATCTGGTCTTTCACGAACGTACCAAGCATATCGAATTAGATTGTCACTTAATCTGAGACAAGATCCAAGAGAGCAGCATCATCACAGCTCATGTTGCCTCACAGTGCCAACTAGCTGATATTTTTACAAAGGATTTGCCCTCCTTCATCATTAAGTTACATTTATCCAAGATGAGAATAGTCAACCTCTATTCTCTATCTTGTGGGGGGCTATTACACAGTACAAAGAATCAAGCTACAAGCACAAATATAGAAAATGGCTGATTTGTAAGTACACCAGTTTCTTTGTTTTCCATTTATTTGTAAATACATTTTCTATTATTAGCTGGCTTCCATTTTTAGTACAGAGTTGGTTACGTTGTTACACGAGAGGGATATATACCCACGACATTATGTACAGTGAAATCATTGAAGAATATACAGAACTTTTCCTTCATTCTTCGTGCACTACTCTCTGCTTTTCCTTCCCACTATTTCGAATACTGACATCTTTCCCAACACAATACCTAACTCATTAATTTGTTGAAAGCACACATTGATGGCCAAGCTTATTTTGTCCCCATCTAGCACTCTTGAGATGGCTGAGCCATGTTGAACACATCTCCTTGAAACACCTATCGTACGTCTTTTGACGATCCTTGGCATCAACAAGAATCAAAAACACTTCGGCAATATGGATTTCAATTATTAATATAAATTTTCTAAATTTCGTTTAAAAAAAGAGATTAATCTTCATGATCCACCTTGCATAGTACAAACTAGCTTAAATAAGAGTACCTCACTACAACATAAAAGCACTTTTGGGAAGAAAATTTTCATCCCAAAAGATAGCAATTTTGTCCCAAAATACTTGTTGGGATGAAAAAAAATCGTCCCGAGCTTGTTCCAACAACACTGTGTCAAAAGGTATATTGGGACGAAAATTACTATTTCATCCCAAAAAATATCTTTTGGGACGAAATTGAAGGAAACCGTTCGAACACGTTCGAACACGTTCGAACGGGAATTTCTTTTGTCACGGTTGAAAGTCGTCCCAGAATATTGTTCGAACGGAAACAATTTGATGTTTGAACAGTTGTAATGTGTTTGAACAATTGTAAAATACGTTCGAACAAAAATAAATTCGTTCGAACGGTATGAATTTAGCTTTGCGTTCGAACGTTAAAGGGTCAAATTGAACGATATATAGGTTCGAAAGGTATAAGTTATGTTTGAACACTACGAAAATAAATAACGTTCGAACGTTGTGCGATCGTTCGAACTCTACGAAAATAAATTACGTTCGAACATTATGTTAACGATAACTTTATAAAACGATAACATTATGTTCAAACATTATGAGCGTTCGAACGTTATTTTGTCGTTCGAACGATAATTTTTTTATTTAAAATCAATAATAGAAAACCAACTAGATATTCATAATATTTGAAAAAATACAAGAGAAACTATTTAACACTCACAAAAGTTTTATAATAAGTGCGAACTAAATAAATAACTGTGAGATTGACATTGTAGGTACATAAATAGATAATTCCAAAATCTGTATGCTTGGAGGCCTGTATTGTTGCATAAGCTGCTGCATTTGGAGTTGCATCTGTCTTCTAAACTCTTTTTGTTGTTCTTCATGTTACTTGAGGCGCATCTCCATATATGCTTGTTTTGCCAATTGAGCCTCTAACTCATGTTGCCTTGCAGTAAATTTTTCGATTCTGGAATTCGCATTCTCTAGCGCTATAAAAGTCATAGATGCATTCCCAAAAGAAGAGGAATAGGGAGATGGCTTTACATAGCGATCCAAACTCCTCAAATATCCTGAACGTGGACTCAGGACTTATGTAAAAATATCAATATCACTTATTGAGGAATTTTAATATGACGCATATTCAGCAAGTAAGGCAATCATTTTATCCTAGACATATATAAAATAAAGAATTAATATCATCATAAATATTCTAATATATTTAATTAAAACAGGTTATAATACTTACATAATTTTCACAGGCATCAGGATGAGTCCACTCTCCATTACGATCAATGTGTGATGCAGCATATAATTTTGTCAGATGATAATTGGTATCTGAATCTTGCTACAATAAATGTGTTAAGATATGCTCATTTGGTTGTGTGCATTAATGATTAACATATCGTTGTACAATCATCAAAACTGCATATCCGGAGAACAAATGATGAATTTACCAAAATCATAATGTTGGACGACAACAGATATAGTTCGATAGTTTGCGAGAATGATTTTACAATTTCAAACTGTCCACTCTGGACAATTCAAGAGTTATCAATCAAGCATTTATCCAGATTGATAACTCTCGAACGAGTTTAAGGTTTATTTTGATGAACAAACAATGCAATATATGCTAACATATGTCAAACAATAACAACATATTATTTATACAACAATACAACAAAAACATAATTAGTAAGTATTATTTAAAGATTTAATAGTATTTTAATTAAAATACTATTGTCGTAAAGCGTATGATTCGAATGGTGAAATTGTATCATAAAGCGTATGTCGTAAAGCCCTTTAATGTAAAATACTATGTTACTAAACTATAGTATCATCTAATATGTCTACTAATTATAAAGCAGTATCCCGCTATAATAATTATATTTACCAACATTGGTAAATATTTACTAATTATCATTCGAATGGTGAAATTGTAAATTCAAACGTAAAGCAGTTTCCCGCTATAATAATTATACTTAATGATACAAAATGTACGTTCGAACAGTGCTGATTAATTATTCGAACGGTGAAAATGGTACGTTCAAACGGTATAACAATTTCCTGTTATAATAATATTACTTAACGCGTCAAAATGTACGTTCGAACGGTTAAATTTAACCGTCCGAATGTTAAAACTTTACATTCGAACGGTTTCATTATTAAGAACAAAATATTTCGTCGCTAATTATTCTGTTCAAACGCGTTTGTTCTTCCCTCATTTTTTTGGGATGAAATCTGAAATTCATCCCTAAAGCTCACTTTTTGAGATGATTTTCATTTCATTCCAAAAGAAAATTGTCCAAAAATCTTTTTTGTTGTAGTGCCTGATTATGGTAGCACCTTCCCCCCCTCATGTTTTGTTCTTAGGGGTTTGCTATGCATCTGCCTACACCCGGCACACACTTCACATATTTTTTTTTTTTTACACTCAATGCATTGAGTGTGTGCCGGTGTAGGCAGATGCAAAAATTTTTCCTTTGTTCTTAATCCAGGAGTCCATACCATAGCGGATCCTGCATGGACTAAAAAAACATCTTTTTTTCATTTTACTTTGATGGATTGAACTATGATTGTAATTTTGATAGATCACGTCTCACACATCCGCTATTGATGAAGTTGGTATTTTCACAAGTAATGACTCAAATCTTGGATGAATCACGTTCAATAGATCTTCTAGATGGCCGTCGTAGTAATGCTCTTTGATCATTATCTTGAAATAGCATCGATTTTATAAATTAGACTCAATATATGGTAATGTATAGTGTTTGACTTCTTTGTGTGGAGCACGGTTATGTATAGTGTTTTGCTTTTCCTTTTTTTGTTATGGTTCTTAATATAGAGATGAATCATGTTCAATATCATGTAGATCTTCTAGATTGGTCATAGGAAGGCATTTAACATCTTACAGATTTGATTCACTTATCGGTAATCATGAATACCGAAGAAATAGTCATCTCCATTGATATTATGAGAATAAACATAATCATCTAAGCATTTTTGGGGGATTTTAAATCTTTACGCATGCATGCATATATATATATATATATATATATATATGCACCAAGCCAAGTATTAGGATTTATACGTACGCACTAGAAGGCGGCGATTGCTGTTCACCATATCGTTAATTAATTAATCTTCAAGCTGTATAAATGGCACTAATTATACAGCAATTACAATGTACACATGATTTTGGTTTTAAATATTATTATTAATTATCGAATCATATCATGCACGACAACTTTGTCGTTCTTTTGAAGGAAAATGACTTTTTGGATGGGGTCTTAACAGATAAGCTTATCATTTCACTGAATCATATATATAGGCAGGTACATTGAGCCTAGCCATGGCAGCCAAAATGCTCCAACTATACAAGACACGACAACCTAAGCTAAATTGTAAGCACGTCATGGGCATGCATGTTTATAATGTGAAACCAAAAGCTGGGTTAAGGTAAAATACGTAAAGAGTGTTCATTTAGACTGAAACTCATGAAAGGGGGACCCATGTGGCCTAACAACTAATTATTTCTGCACTATATACCTTGACTTCGCCTAAAAGCATTCTCAATTTAATATTTAGAAAAAAAACTGAATCATCGTATCTATGATCGATAACTTTGTCTCACTTTAGAACTTTTTGATGGATTTGATAGCCCTAGTTTGATGAAAGATACAGATTCATGTACCCATTACATCTGCAATAGAGAAAATGCTTAGCCCCTTAACAAGCATATGTTCCATGTCACAAACTTTGCTTCTTGTTCATTCCCTCGATCTCCATCTTTATTTTATTTTTTTGTATAAATGTTAATTAAGAATATTTATTTTTGGTAATGGGCCATCATGGTGTACGTAGGTCGTGTAGATGATGAATATCAAAACATAAGCTTATTTAAGATCTTCTGCCAAACTTTCATGAAAAGGAAAATAAATATTAATTATATATATAATATGATAAAGAAAAGGAACCGATCGAATTGAGAAAATCAGTAACAATTTATGTCATTAAAGCTACTGCATGCCTGATTTTGAGAGTATTTTCAATGTACATCGAATTGAGAAAGGGAAAAGGACAGTTTTTTACACGACCATTAATTCTATAATACCCAACTCACGTGAGTTCCTGGTCATGACTAACGAAGCATAAGATTCCAAGCACAACTAAGTTTTATGATAATGATTGTAACGTTGTAGAGGGAAGCTACAACCATAGGTGCGCGGTAAAACAGGGCATGCATGCATTGATGGGTGTAAATATACAGGAATTCAGCTTCCCTCAAGAAAAGCAAGTAAATGTATGAAAGATTAGGCATATTATAATACGAATATCGAAAACGATACGTCAAAAGTGGAAGTATACCAGCATAATACTGCATATAAATACGAAAATGATAGATCAAAAGTGGGTACGTATGCACCGGTATAATAGTTTCCTATTAACACTCAAAATTTTCATTTGAAATAGTCCACTCTAATATTACAAATTTCATTTCTTTTAAATGGTAATTAAAATGGTACTAAAATACATATAAAAAATCCTAATTTATAAATGGGTACTAAAATTGTTGAAAAAAAACTAACATGTCAATTGCCATATTTGAAGCATCACGTTCTACGACTTCTGATTCATATAAACATTACAAGATTGGCCAATAACCATGAAAGATCTTCATCTTTATTACATCGTCGCCATGTAATCAACTCTGTATCAAAACATAAATATTATGAGCATGAATAGAGATCAGAGTAAAATGTAAATAGGGTGCTCCTACTATATATATATATATATATATATATATATATATATATATGCCGTCCATGTTTGATCGATGGGCATGCTTCCTAGTGCAAATTGTAGTTTGTTTTCTTTTTTCTTTTAAATATTTTTTAAATATCTTTAAATATTATTTCCAAAAAAAAATATCAATAATTAATAGTCACTTTCTTAACCATTAAACAAAAAATAAAAAATAAAATACATGAACGGTCAAATTGAAGGGACAAATTCAAACAGTATAGTATCATTTTCCATGTAAATAATACACAACAAATACAGGGACCAAACCATGGGTCGCCTCTATTACAATTTACAAACAAACAGGTTAATCACAGTGTATTATAAGAGTTTTTTTAACTATTTCATATATAGAGCCCTAAACATTTGATTTGGTCTTTATTAAAACAAAAGGTTATATTCTTTGATCCGTTCGAGCAACAACTTGTAGACATAAGTAATTGGATAGATTATATGATACGAGATAAGATGAAATAATTTGATTTTGTGTAATCAAACTAGCTCGCATCCACTTTCTTAAGTTTACTTCTCTCTTCCGAACGGTCATATTATTTTACTCATCCTAATTTCTCTTATTCCTTGAATTGATCCAAACATCTACAAATTCTTTCATTTTTCCTCTATCTCTCCTCCAATCCAAACATGGGAAAAAAATGTGCTTTAGACTTTCATATGATCCATGTCCATGAATCTAAGAGGTGAAATCTATTATAAAAAGATGTAATATAAAAATCAACTTCCATATTCGCCCTCTGTCACGGTAAGCTAGAAGAGATATAAAAGAGGAAGATACAAAGATGTCTAGGGAACAAGAAGCCAGCCCTTTTTTTATAATCCTATCATGTTGCTCTCAACTTTTTCAATTGTTTTCTTGATTCTTATATTTGTCTAATCGTATTAACTCTCTTAACAAAGTCTTTATTATGCGGGGCACGATTAGATTTTGTCTCCCAACAAAGTTAATTTTAATTTTTTAAATATTAATTCTTTTTCATATTCCTGATTTGGCCTTTGACAATATATCTTGATTTCATCCCTATCACTTTTTATTATTATTATTATTATTATTATTATTATTATTATTATTATTATTTCTCCACTTATATCTCTGAACAACAGAGTACAACTCGTCAAAACTGGAGTTCAAACTTAACTGTAAAGTTTGGGAAAAAAACTAAAAGAAAGTATGAATAATTCTTTGTTTGCCAAAACCTTCTAGAATGCGCGCACCTTCGGGATTTTCTCCCTCTCCAGCGGCTTGATTAATGCCAAATTTGATATCATAATTAAATGTGTGATTTATTATTAAAAAATTAATTTTTTTTTTTTTTTTTATGTAAGTCTCATATTTTATTTATTTTTTTTAAAGAAATTACATGACGATTGCATAATTCACAATTACAAATATATTTTCTCGTTAAACTTATCCTCGAAATCCCTTGTCCATGCAATTGATCATCTACAAATTAGTCTTAACTACGATCGAATTACTCTATCCTTCCTTGTTGTCATGTCACAATAGGTTACTCAAGAAAATCAAGTCTAGTGCCAAACCCCTTTTAACATACATTTGTATCCAGACGTTTGCAGAAGAAAGCGGAAAGCTCTTCTCCAACACATTGCTATAGGATTTTAAATCATTTGAAGCCGCCAATTGGTTTCATTTAAATGGAATCAAGATGAGAGGATTTTGAGAATTTATACAATTGTTTTAGGAACAAAAATTATTTTCTTAATTAACAGACATTCACTCTGATTGAAGTTGAAAACATCTTCAAAAAAAAAAAAATTTGATATTTGCGAACATGGGTGTAGTTGTTTATGCTAGCATATGCTAATTGACAAGTTAACAATTACTTAGAAGTTGTGGGTCCAAGGGTTCTGTTTATATACTCATTTTTCCTCCTATCCAGCTCGACTTTGTCAAACCCAAAATTTGATAAGAAAGAGAACAAAATTAGCCCAAAACACAAGAAGAAGAGACAAATGAATATGAAAAATTCTCATCATCATCTCTACATTCTACATATTATGTATAATTTTTTAATTTTTAATTTTTAATTTTTATCTCTTACCAAATGTGTGGTATATGAATGATGAATAAAAAAATTCAATTAGTTTAGAAAGAATAAAACAAATAATTTTTTAAAAAAAATTTAAAAAATTAATAGAAGTGTATTGTGTGGTGTGTGAAGAAGATGAATAGCAAAACCCGATAGATATTTGAAGCAAAACACTAATCAATTAAGAAGAGTACTGCTATCAGCTATGCTCTATTGGCCCATCTGAAATTTAAGTGTCATTTGGTTCATTAAAAATAAAAAATAAAAACACAAAAAAATATATTCAAAGTATAAGGACCTCTGAAAATACAAAAACAAAAAAATGAAAATTGAAACTCTAAGTACCCTCTCATACCACTTTTGTATTTGTGTTTTAAATTTCACCTTAGCAGTAAATTTTAGATGACTGGCCAAATAGCATTATTCAATTAAGAAAATTGATATATACATAAATCCGACAGCAAGCATGGAACAGTGTACTTGTGGTAATGAGAAGGCGCAGCAAGGTGGGATGAGTATGAAAAATAAGACTAAGGTAGGTAGAAAGGGCACGGGTGCAAGGGGGAGTGGCCCGTGGGGCATACTAACAGTAACCAAGTGAAAACGTGAAAAATCCGTAAACGGACCATGTACCATGAATCTGTAACCATCATGCCTTGCCTAACGACTTAGTCAAAATAATTGTGATTGTTTTGGATTTTTTGGACTTTACATTTTTTAGTTTCGTTTTTAATATATATATATATATATATATATATATATATATATCCCTAGTTTTCATGGTGTTAGGAGGATTGAGGACTTAGCTGGGTACGTGATGATCATATATATATATATATATATATATATATATATATATATCCAAGGACCACCTGCATACGCTATATCATCAGAAAGCAACCACCCTCTTAATCTGATGGATCACGTGTTACAAAATTAAATGCAGCTAATTAATTTTAGTTACTATTGGAACAGAAATTACCTCGAACTTTCCTTTTCCTTCTTGTGCTTATATTGTATATATTTTAATCTTTCTGTCTCCGTCGCCCTTTATTTCCATTAAAAAAAAAGAAAAGAACTGTTCGTCCATCTCTAAATTTATATTCTTTGAATCATGTAAAGCATGAGAAGGTCGGAATTGTAATATTGGTGTTACTCCTTTCTCTTTTCTGTTCTGTTTTTGTTTTCTTTTGGGTTAGATGGTTGTCAAATTTGAAAATTCCCTAGCGTGGAGACCAAGGAGGCAAGGATGAGACCCCAAAAGGGATGCCTGGAATAAGGACTAATATTAAATTTCTTCGTAATCATCGATTCTTTTTCTTTTGTTTTTTTTTTTTGTAAAGGACACTTTGATGTTTTTGTTGTGCCCTAATTACATTATTCGTACTTCTTGGCAATACAAATGCCTACGAAAAACTAGCTGAAGGAGGAGGAAATCTAGCTATCTTGGCCCGTAGAAGCCTATTCATGATCATCCAACTTGCTCCCTTATAAATTATCATTTGTTAATTATCTATACGTACATAATAAAGTGGTATGAGCCAAAAATTACATATCAATCCCCCCAACCCCGGGGGCACTATTCGTAGGACTAATGCCTATATTTCTGGATGTTGAATTTGACATGAAAATAACATGCAACTACAGACACGGTGATTCGTCAAACTTAATAATTCAATTGGTGTGATCATATCTTTGGCCTCGTAGTACTTCCAATCATTCCATAATTAATGGTTGACGGTTTATAAACGAGCATTTGTAACAGATTATTTACGATGAAAATGACTATTTATAATAAAAATATGTTCATTTTAACAGGATGTAATCATTTTTACAAAAAATATCTAGTCACAAATAAATAATTTTTTTATAGTGTTAGGTCATTATTTGAATATGACTTAATAATATCATCCTAAATATGCTACAACATTAAAAGTCGATCGGTAGATTATATTAATAATTCTTGTAATGACATAGCATCTTGCAATATGAAAAGAGTGTCGCCTCGTCTACACACCAATGCAAAGGAGTACTTTTAAGTCTCATTCCAAGATAAATGATTAGAGAGTTCGTCCAATATCCAAAAATAAGTCCGGTCTTCAAACAAATGAAATTACTATTTTTCCACTTGAAGTTAGAGGAAATTAGTAATATAAGCATGGAATATGGAGTAGAATGTAAATTAGTATGAAAATTCTAAGTTCGATATAAGTTTCTTTGTCCGTTAATGTCCATATATACAGAGATACAAATGCATGGTAAAAAGAATTATCCCAAAATGCATGCATGGGGATCTTTCCCAGAAGCTACATATGAAACTCTTGAATTTCAAAGATGCCTGGCAGATGGACTCGTGGAGAGAAGAATGGTCACTCTCAGACGATAGCATCCATTGTTTTTGGAGGACTTTCAAACTTGAACAAAAATCTCCTAGTTTTGATGACTTTGAAACATGCATATCGTATTCTCTTGAAGGGGGGCCTGTATCTGGACCTTTCAAAGCATCAATTTCTAATTCTTATTGAAAGGTAATTGTATATTATATATATATATAAAAGGATAATGATTTTACATTTATGTCACCATCAATATATAAACAAGTCTCGAAGAAAAGTTTGGGTATTTAATTAAATAAGTCACTGTCATTTGCGTGCTACTACGGAGGAAAGTTTTCGTTGATTTGGCAGCAATATGTGATTTTTACCAATTAGTGATTTCACATGAATCCCATTGATCTCCTGCATGCCAAGGATCAGGAGATCAAGAGACGTATATAATATGGACTATGTAACCAAGAAAATGGTTGAAATGTCACCAATAACCATTTATTTCACTAGAAAAAATAAATAACGTTGAAACGCTGTTATTGAGGAAAACGAGATTCGAGAAGAATAAATAACCTAATTGTCACCAGCAAATTAATTTACAAACATGTTTTAACAGGACATGAAGTGAGTGATTTACAACCAATTTAAGGTTCGTGTTTACAAATAATATTATAGATTTGGCATAAATTAGATGAAATATCATATAGTTTTGTGTGGAAAGGAGCTTCAAGATCAAGGCATCGCAAAATGGACCAACCATTTCCATTTTAAGGCCTAAAATACTATTTATCCAAATGCCGCAACGGTCATTCAACTACCGATCGAGCTTATTGTCCGCATGATCTGATCTGATCTGAACGAGAACTCAACATCGCTCACGTGGGTGACACGTACACAAGGGTCCCACACAAGCCAAGAACGATAAAAGTGAGATCACAGGCTGACCTCACTGCAAATTGCAGTCCCGAGTTATGACCCAGCCGCCATGATTCAATTGACCCATGTGCCAATTAGCCCATCTGGTGTGCAAACCAAGCAAATTATAATTAGATAAATATCAAACAAATAACTTATAAAAATACTGAAAAGAAATAAACAATTAAATATAGCCACCACATCCTGCTTGACAACTTTTTCCCCTACTTTTCCTATTTTTTTAACAGTTTTTACCTTATTACTTTTTTCTTTTCTTTTTTACCATTTACTGCCTCAGTCCTTATATATATAAGTGGGTGAGGTTTCGAACTTTTAGCTAACCACAACATGGGCAATTGAATAATAGTGAGACCCATGTACACAAGCACATTCAAAGACGGAAGCTCGTTCCAAAGCTCATTCATTCAAATGGACTCAACAATTTTCCACTCCCCAAATTCTGCTCTCTCACCGGAATCTTCCTTCGGGTCACCGGATTCTTTCTCTTGGGATGGCCTGAATTTCGACCATCCCAATTGTTGTCTTCCTTTCAATGAGAATGACTCGGAAGAAATGATTCTTTTGGGTATGCTTTCTAAGGCTAATTACCAACAAACATCAGAAACATACTCGAACCAGATTAAAGAAGAAGAGGTTAGTTCTGTAGAAGAAGAAAACCCCAAGAAGGAGAAGTCCTATAGAGGGGTTCGGAGGCGGCCGTGGGGGAAGTTCGCTGCGGAGATAAGGGATTCTACAAGGCATGGCATAAGGGTATGGTTGGGGACATTTGACAGTGCAGAGGCAGCAGCTTTGGCATATGATCAAGCAGCCTTTTCCATGCGGGGTTCCTCGGCTATACTCAATTTTCCAATTGAGAGAGTCCGGGAATCGCTTAGGGAGATGAACTATGGCTCCTCCGAAGATGGGTGTTCCCCTGTGGTGGCTCTTAAGAGAAAGCACTCCATGAGACGGAAAATTATAAGCAAGAAAAGTAAACAGAGAGATGTTAGGATAGAGAATGTGGTGGTGTTCGAGGATTTAGGTGCAGATTACTTGGAAGAACTGTTGAGTTCGTCTGAGATTGGTAGGAGGCCAGGGTGAGTCAATATCAACCACTTCCCTGCCTCATCTGAATTAACCTTTCCTCCTGTAATCTTCCAGCTGGCCTTGTGTTCTTCTTTTAATTTTTATTTCTTTTTTTCTTTCTTCTTCCAAGATTTCATTGTAATGGTAGGGATCATGATCATGCTCTGAAGTCATTGAAATCTTTATCCTTTTTTTTGCTTTTGTAAAGGTCGAATTGATAAGGAATTTTGTAGTATAAAGCTTGTTGGGCTCAATTATATATGTCTATTATTAAATCATGAGGTGACTAAAAGTCAACCAATATGGCGGAGTGGGACAAGCGCACCCGTGCAAAGAACGCATAGGAACGAGGTATACGGACGATGATGAGGAAGTGCTCACAAGTCACAAGTACTTATCTATTAATCCACTTCACTGCTAAACACATCATAATCGTTTTTGGCAAGTATGTATGTATGTGGTACTTGGTAGCGCCTCATTTTGCAGAAAGTTGTCATGTCCCATGTGTTGAAAATGAGAAGCGCGCGTTCATTATTTGCATCTCATCAGATGAAAGTCATGTAGTTTCTCATGCACGCATATACATATTATATATATATATATATATATATATATATATAAGAGCTATCCATCCGCTTGAAAAAGAAAAATAAAATTTCAATCGATGGGGGGGGATTGGTTTCCTGCATTCTTTAACTTGCTTTGAAAGCGGTGGATTAGGATGTATGCGGTGATAGGACTTTACTGTTGAAAGTATTAGAAAACAAAGATAATAAATAAATAAATAAATTTGTAAGGAAGATTGGCCGTAAATATGGAAGAAGACAAGCAACTCGGAAGTGGGGCCAATACAAAAACTGACTATATTCAGAGAGAGTTCTTCCGTCGCTCTCGTATGCTCCCAAGTACTCTTATCTAATTTCTATGATCTCCGTGCTCTCAACCCTGTTCTCTCTACTTCTTTATTAGTCTTTTTCATCATTTCTTTTTTACTTTTTTGTTTTCAGGGAGTTTGAAGAGAAAATCCGTATAAACAACATCCAACTCCATTCATTGTGCACTCGGCGCCCTACAAGAAGGTTTTTAGGTCTAGTTCTATACTTCCGACTGATCAGGCATACAAAATTTTTTAATCTTTTTTATATTAAATCAAACACCTCTAATTCTTGAAAAAATATTTCAATTTTTCATCCAATCTTAAAAAATATAACACAACTTTTACAGCTTCCAAAAAAAAAAAAAAAATCAATTTAATTATTTACTTTCATAAACTCCAATTTAAAACTATTTTCTGATTTATATTTTTCATTTCCTCGAATCGATAATAGTAGCTGAATTAGGGGGTGTTTTTGGGTCCTTTTCCTCCTCACTAATAGTCTAATTCTACATATTAAAATTTATTAAAAGTTGGCATAGCTGACAATATTACATGATCAATCAGCTTGAATATTAATAATTAATCGATCGGGTCCAATTTCAAACCAAATGAACATTCTAGGTCCCTGGTATTATGAGATTTGTTGGAATAGTAGTAAAAGTACTACTGCATGATTAATATATGACTAAATTAGATATTTGAAACTAATTGGTCTATAGATTATCTTCACGTGGCGTCTCGTGTTATCAAAACTAATTGTAATATCAATATTATTTATGTTTTCAAATTCTCCTCTTCCTTCTCTTTTTCAAAGATATACAAATAGTTTTGCACTTTCAATATTCAATCCATCGGTAGTTTCCTCGAAACTGCACAATCATTAATTTAGTCTAAATAATTGATAGAAGACTCCAAATTACCTTCATAATAATGTCGGTAGGTATAAACGGGCTCGACTCCAAACCTTCATATATATATATATATATATATATATATATATATCTATAAGGTGGTAAGATATATATTCATGTCTGGGGGCTGAAGATCATGGTTTTGATTCAATTAAATTCTCCGCAGTCCGCATGTCCTTTTGGAAGTGGCACTACTGTCAATGGTATATATCGAAATATATTAATTGCATTTATTAATGATCATTATTATATTTAAGGTTTCGGATCTATACACACACACACAATTACATGATCTCTCTCTCTCTCTCTCTCTCTCTCTCTCTCTTTCTATATCGCAAATTAAGAAATGCCAAAAAAAAAAAAAAAATCCCACTTTCTCTCCAGTCGTTAATTTGTCCCTTATCATCAATTTTGTAATACATATATTGAGTGGTGTAATGCAATATTTTATGCGAATCTCATTAATTTTATTGAAGATGACAAATTATCCATTATGAAAAATATCGATGTTCAAAACTCTCACTTTCCCAGCTCATCAACATATATAAGATCACCTCGAGATTGACACAATTAACAGAACAACTTTGAAAATATAAACTTGAAGAAAATTCTGAGCCAAACACCCGGCACTTGATATTCATGACACCTCATTGAAATTCAAGTAATACATGTGGACATGTTAAGAACAAAAGTGGTGGTAAAACTGATCTAGACAATAGAATATCACGTGTAAGAAAATGATCAATAGTGCCATACCGATCAATAGTGCAAAAACTGATCTAGACAATCTAATCGGGCCTGCAGGGATGTGAGATTAAGGAGTCTAAACAATAACCAGAAAAAAAAAAAAAAAAAACGAAGAAGAAGAAAAAGCTTTATTTTGTGTCTTCAAATCAACGCACACTGGTCATTTTTAGTTTACACCCTAAAGTACTACAAAATAGTATTAATTAGTCATATGGGCAAAATATTTAGTTTCTCCAAAAAAAAAAAAAAGTGAAACTAAGACATATATACATATATATATATATATATATATATATATATGTAGTATCATGTCAAGGTTAGAGAATGTGAAGGGAAGAGAGAAAAGAGCCACATTGATTCAAATAAATTAAAAACCAATTATTAAAAAAACAGAGAATGAAAGATTCAAATACTGTATTTGGGAGGACATTTTTCATTTTAAAAGTGTTTTCTAATTTGATATTTTTAATGTATATAGAGAAGTCAATGCTTAGCAGATAGCTTTGCTAATTCCTTCGGTACAATGGGCAATACAATATTTTTTTTCCTCCCTTTATGAATTATCTAAACACATTATTGATATCTTTTATTTGGATCGTTCAGTAACTCTCACATTGCGTCATTAATTTTATTTTTTCTTGTTCTTAATTGTAACTAGATTTTATTATAGATTATAGTTTTTTCTAGGAGCTAGCCTGATTTTGAGATTTCTATAACCCCTTAACTCTTTTTTGTATAACATATTCTTCCTCTATAAGTGATGGAGAATCAATACAATTAGAATTCCGTCTTTAAAATATATATAAATATATATATATAAATATATTCAAGTACTGTATAGACTTAATGTCTCTCAAAATATCTATAAAACTTCATAAAACATTCTTTAAAATTATAAGCTTTCAAACAATATTCTTTAATTCCAAACATATTCTAAAACAGCTTAGAACCGGCCGCTTGAGGGTGAGAGGATCGAATATGTAATTAAACTTTCGGTGGTTTCAATCTAAAAAAGTCAATGATCTTGTTACTATTTCTTTATTAAGTTTAATTTACAGGCAACATTGAATTATATATATGGTAACAGATGATAATTTTGTCGCATGCACTTGCTTTTAGAGAGCAACGAAACTGTGGACAGAGACAAAATTTGCGATTTGTTTTATAGAATGATAAAACACTTTTCTTAACCAAAACAAAAATGATCTCATCCTCCAAATTGTCACGTGAATCTTTTATTGTGCTGAATAAAGTTCAAGGTCAAAGTCCTAGCAGAAACAAATCCGTTGGAAGGTATTGTTTGGTGTAGATTGATGGAACTTAATAATTATTTAGTACTTAACCAATCATTTTAACTTTGATAATTGGGTTTCTTTACCAAATAGTTAATTGAACTTGGTCACCCTAGCTAATTTGTAAAGAAGGAACGTATTGAAATCTAAACAAATCTCTGATTAGTGGAACCAACTTGAGTGAGAAAGAGAGAGAAGAGAGAGAGAGGGGGTAGGTGGAGACTAAAATGTTTTATAATTTTAATCAATAATAATAAGATCTAGTCATTAGGTTTGAATAGAGTTGGACTAACATTAAATGAATTTTTCAAGGGATATGTTTTACTAGAAAGTGAACGATCAAATTCTATCTATTTCTTTGTTACAATCGACATCGTCCATATTTACTTAAATAATATGACATATTCAATGACGAATTTACTAAATAATCATCAAATTTGTCTAAATAATGGACATAAATTTCATGCTCCGCGAGCATAGCCATATATTAAGACTTGATCAGCTCTTGAACTCCAATTTACCAAATTATATAGGAGACATTAGGGCAATGCTATATATGGTGGTCTCTATAGTTGGTATTATAGAGAAGCAAAGAAGAATAATTTTGAATAAAATGACTCACATTTTCCATTTACAAAGCAGGTATATAAATACAAGTTGAAGGCTTGAGTTAAGCCTGAAAATAAGGCCATCCTATAATTGCATAATAGATATACATCTATGAGCTGTACATGTTACACATCAAGAATTTGAAATTATAGAATCATATTTTAGGGATTTAGAGCCTTGATTTGCTGTGCTGGATTGCATTATTTTCGGAGAAGTAACATCTTTCCTCATATGCCCCCACAAGATGGAGGTACCATCACTAACTCCAATCTTGGAACGTATGTTATGGAATCTTTGTCGTGACAGAGTCTTTGTGAGCAGATCTGCCAGTTGGTCTAATGTATGAACATGATTGACAGTTACACGTCCCTTCTTCACTAGGTCACGAACAAATAGGAGATCAATTTCAATGTGCTTCATTTGTGTATGTTGAACTGGATTTAGGCTGAACTGAGTGGCTCCAATATTGTCACAGAAGATTTGTGGGGTTTGCAGGAGTTTGATTCCAAGTTCATGAAGGAGGGAATGAAGCCAAACTATTTCTGAGGTTGCAGCAGCTAAGGCACGAAATTCAGCTTCTGTGGAGGACCTTGAGACAGCTTTTTGTTTGCAAGCAGACCAAGAAATTGGGTTGGAGCCAAGGAATGTGATGAATCCCGTTGTTGAGACTCTTGTATCAGCATTAGCAGCCCAGTCTGCATCGACATATGTGACTAATTTAAGTGGATTGTTCTTCTGGATGAGTATGTCGTGAAACATTGTATTCTTGAGATATCTCAAGAGTCTTTTGACTGCAGTCCAATGAGAAGATGTCGGTTTGTGCATGAATTTTGAAAGCCTATTAACTGTGAAGGCAATGTCGAGTCTTGTGAGGCATAGATATTGCATAGCTCCAATTGTTCTTCGATATTCAGTGCTGTCTGTAGGTTCGGTTCCATCATTCAGGGTAAGCTGCTTGCTTGTCGACATGGGTGTTTGTATTTCTTTTGCTCCATCCATTGAAGTTTTTTTAAACATGTCTCGGATGTATTTGTGTTGTGAAATGAAGACACCTGTGGGTGTAGGGACAACTTCAATACCTAGGAAAAAATGGAGATCACCCATGTCTTTTACAAAGAACTTTTTGCTGATTTGTTGGATGATGCCTGTAACAAAACTCGATGTGTTCCCTGTTATAATTATGTCATCGACATACACAAGACAATAGCATAAGACATTATTAGATGAATAGATGAAGAGAGATGTATCCGTAGCTGAGTGCACAAAACCAAGGCTGAGTAGTGCATCTCTGAGTGCCTTGTACCATTGCCGTGGAGCCTGTTTCAACCCATAAATGATTTTCCTCAATTTGCAAACAAAATGTGGCTTGGATTTGTCTTCAAAGCTTGGAGGTTGGTGCATAAACACAGTTGCATCAAGTTCCATAAAGGAAAGCATTGTTGATGTCAAGTTGCCTTAGTGACCAACCATTCATGACAGCAATGGAGATGATAAGCCTTATTGTTGCTGGTTTTACAATCGGGCTGAACGTCTGGGAGTAATCAATTCCTGGTCTTTGGTGAAATCCTTTAGAAACTAGACGTGCTTTGTGCCTATTGATGGTTCCATCAGGATTTCTTTTAATTCTAAAAACAAACTTGCAGCCAACAAGGTTTTGTCTCGAAGCAGGTGGAACAAGTTCCCAAGTTCCATGGTTAATTAAGGCTGTAATTTCCTCAAACATTGCTTTGCGCCACATTGGATCCTTTAGTGCTTGACTAACACAGGTGGGTTCAACCGATTCAGGTAGAGAGTGTTTTGTGGTAGTATGAAATTGCTTTGGACAAAAAATATTGTTCATGGACCTTGTAGTTATACTATGAGTCCTTTGAGAAACAGTTGGAGGTGGGGAGGTTACCTGAGTTGTTGAGGTGACTGATGTGTTGTCTCGATCCAGAGGAGGAAGAGTACTCTCTTCTTGTGCTTGTGTGATACTAGGCGTAGGTGGAGGATTGTTGTTTGCAGGTGGAATTTGTAGTTGAGCTCCTGAGAAGCAGGGAGGTGTCTCGGGTGCTTTGGGCTCTTGAGATGGCTGTGTATGAGTTTCAGGATATATGGTCTCATCAAATGCGACATGCCAAGACACATATAGGCATTGAGTAGGTATGTGATAGCAAAGGTATGCACTTTGGGTTGTTGAGTAGCCTAAAAACACACAAGGAACAGACTTTGGTTGAAGCTTCTTGTTGTTGTAAGCTGAAGCTACGAGAAACATAAGCAACCAAAGGATCTAAGTTTAAGATAATTTGGTGCTGTTTGAAATAGGCTTTGAAAAGGGGATTTGTGGTCAAGAATAGGAGATGGCAGCCTGTTTATTAGATACGTTGCAGTGGCAAACGCATATGACCAGAATTTTGAAGGAAGACCTACTTGAGTAAGGAGTGTTTTTCTTGTTTCAACAATGTGTCTATGACGACGTTCTGAAACTCCATTTTGTTGTGGAGTGTGTGGTGCTGTTGTGTAATGACTGATACCGTGAAGGGTAAGAAAGGGTTGAAGGGCCATGAATTCTCCTCCATTATCAGAGTATAAGCTCTTGATTTTGGTATAAAATCGAGCTTCAATCATTTTGTGAAACTATGGAAAAATGATTTTGACATCAGATTTATTTTTTAAGGGAAAAAACCAAGCATATTTGGTGAAGTGATCAATGAGGATCACATAGTATTTGTGTCCTTGCATGCTTGTTTGTGGGGATGGCCCCCAAACGTCTGTGTAGATTAAATCAAAAGGAGATGAGCTTGTGAGTCCATGTTTATGGAAAGGTAACCGATGAGATTTATTCATTGAACAGGAAATACAAGCATGAGAGGTTGAAGAATTTTTGTCAACAGGAAGCAAAAAAGACTTGATCAGTCTTGCAACTAATTTGGAGGAAGGATGGCCAAGACGTTGGTGCCAACCATTTATTGAGGTGCGTTCATGGACCATAGCAATTGGTTTGAAAACACTGCTTTGTGGTACGGGGTAGACACCATGTTCACACTTGCCTTGAAGAAGAGTCTCCTTCGTCCTCTGGTCCTTGACAAAAAAAAACAGTAGGATGAAACTCAATGAACACGTTGTTGTGTTTTGTAAAGTGATGAACTGAGATTAGATTTTTGTTAATACTTGGAACACAAAGTGTGTCTTGAACTTGAAAGTTTCGTTTGGGAAAAGGCAAAGTGAAAGAACTTGAATGAGGGATTTTCAAACCTGAACCATCTCTGATGAGCACCTCATTTATTCCATCATACTCCGAGTGTAACTGCAAATTGGAAACTTGAGAGGTGGTGTTATGAGAGGCTGCAGAGTCGATTAGCCACCTTTGATCTGACTGAAATTTGTAGTTGTGCAGTTAGCCGAGACTTTATGAGGTTGCAGTTGTGGACAATATTTTGCAACATGGCCAAGTTGCTCATAGTATTGACACTTTGGTGTGTATCTCTGTTGCTTAGAGTTACGGGGCTTTGACTTGGGATCATTTTTCTGATTTGAAAAGGAGAATGACTGTTGTTTCCTTAAGAACCTAAAATCCTTACGTTGAGTGTTGTTGGCAGTAATCACCATGGATTGATTGTTGTTGTCAAGCCTCTTAAGATAAGACTCATGTCCTATAAGAAGATCATGGAGTTCTTCAAAGGATAATGAAGATTCTCGTGCACGGATTGGTGCAACAATTTCCTTGTACTCATGGCCGAGACCATTGAGAACATATAATGTGATATCATCAGCAGAGAGAGGGGCATCAATAAGAGCCAATTCATCTGCAATAGTTTTTACAGAATTTAGGAATTCTGTAACATTGCGTGAACCATGCTGAATGAGAGTGAGATCCTCTTTGAGTTGCATGACTCATGTTCTGGATCGACTAGCATATAGCTTGGTCAGTTTGCCCCAGGCTTGAGAGGATGTTTTTGAGGCTGCTATGAAGGGTATCACAGCATCTGTGACCGAAGTGAGAATAACATTCAGGATTAGTTTATCCTGTCTAAACCACTGATTATACGCAGCAGTAATTGCTGCATCAGAGTTTGTGGATGAAGGGTGTGGTGGGCATTGGATTGTTCCATCAACATAGCCATATAGATTATAGCCAAGAAGAAGGGACTCAAATTGCGCATGCCAAGATGGATAATTTGTGGGGGTGAGTCTAGTCGTAATCTGCTGATTGGAGTTGATGGCTACGGGAGAGATGGTAGAGGTTGCCATGTGCGGAAGTTGAAAATTAAAAGGATCAGAATTTTACTCGTTGGAGAGAGGGCAGTCTGATACTATATAGAGAAGCAAAGAAGAATAATTTTAAATGAAATGACTCACATTTTCCATTTACACAGCAGGTATATAAATACAAGTTGAAGGCTTGAGTTAAAGCCTGAAAATAAGGTCATCCTATAACTGCCTAATAGATATACATCTATGAGCTGTACATATTACATATCAAGAATTTGAAATTACAGAATCATATTTTTGAGATTTAGAGCCTTGATTTGCTGTGCTGGATTGCATTATTTTTGGAGAAGTAACAGCTTTGTGCATGGTCCCTGTTTCATGTAAATATAAATACTTTAAAACTTTTTGATTGCCTATCTAAACATGTGTTTTGGGTCAAAACGTAATAATCGAGTTGGGTTGGAATACTCGATTTGGTTCAAAATTTGCTTTCTTTTGATATTCGGACGTTTCAGAAGTTTGAAACAGAAGTGTCAAGCAAAAGTATACCCTTTTGGAACGGGTCAAAAGACTCAAATTCGGATCAGGTAACCATTCCTACTTTTGACGCGTCCAATATTAATTTCTTCCTATGATTTTTGAATCCTTTTATATCTCTGCTTTCATTTTGTCCCGCCTTTCATATAGCCCTTATTGGAGATGAACATACACCATGGTCCACAGAGATGGCTTCAAAGTTTATCTCGTTGCCTATTATGGATAGCAATTTGCTAGCCAGATAACAATCTTTATAGATATGTTATGATTCCAATAGAATGTAGAAATATTACGGTAGTTTGGATGATTGAACAGATATGGATATTTGTTGTAATCAGGAGAAATTACTTAGAATAGAAAAGAACATGCATGCGGAAGAATAGGGAATGCAGGAAAGGTGTTTGATAAAAAGACTCAATGAGTCATACGGTTTACAAGGAAGGCTTCGAGGGCTTCCTAACCTCCATACAAGAACAATTCAATCACAGAGATTCCGAATACCCTCACTCTCCTTCCATCCATTCCTTATGCTACTGCAGAATAACTGCCCACCCAATACAAGAGTGACACGTACTAATTGAAACAACAAACTTAAAGCAAATAAAGCAGTAAATTTCCCTTAGCTGCTAAACGGTGCGTCCAGCCCTTTTATTAAAACTGTGCGTTTAATTAAGAACTCCAAACGGTGCGTCTTGCTCTGCTTCTTCATGCCACGGTTTCCCTTCTTCCTCTACATTTCTTCTTCTATTCGGTTCTTCTTCAGACAACTCCTCTATCCCGAACGACACTGCCCTTCTTCTTATCCTTTTCGCCCAATCCCTCAAGAGGCCATAGCAATCTCTCCCCCTTAAAGAACCTTGCCCACAAGGTGTGGGTAAAGCTCTTGCATTTTTTTCAACCCATCCCAGCTATTATTTTCGGCCGCTGCTCCTACCCATTTTATGAGCACCTCGGTGATGGCTCGGTGACCCATCTTCCTTACACGTCGATCTAAGATAACTTCAGGCTCCGGCTGTATTTCGCCCTGAACGTTGACTGGCGGCAGGGAAGGTAGTTCACTGATCTGGGTTCCGAGTTTCCTTTTAAGGCAAGAAACGTGGAACACCGGGTGAATTCGTGCGTCGGCTGGCAAATCCAGGCGGTAAGCCACCTTACCCAAACGCTGCACTACCTTAAAAGGACCATAGAACCTTGGTGACAGCTTCAAGTTGTGGCGGGTTGCGACGGATTTCTGTCTATAAGACTGTAAACGGAGGTAAACCCAGTCCCCTTCTTCAAATTCCCGTTCTGTCCTCTTTTTATCTGCATAAAGTTTCATCCTTTGTTGTGCAAACTCTAGATTAGCTTTGAGTAGCGTATTGATCTGTTCTCTGGTTCTGAGTTGTTGGTCCACTGCCTCCGTGGGGGCTGTCCCTGGCACGTAAGTTGTTAACTTTGGAGGGGGGTACCCATAAACGGCCTCAAATGGGGACATCTTGGCTGAGGTGTGGTATGATGTGTTGTACCACCACTCAGCCATGGGTAACCACTGGGCCCAACTTCTGGGTTTCAGCCCGGCGTAGCATCTCAAATAGCCCTCCAAAATCTTGTTCAGAGCCTCGGTTTGACCGTCGGTCTCGGGATGGTAGGCTGAGCTATATTTAAGGGTCGACCCTTGCAATTCAAACAAGTTCTTCCAAAAAGAACTTAGAAAAATTGGATCTCTATCTGAGATGATGGCTTTGGGCAGGCCATGTAGTTTGAAGATTTCTTTTAAGAAAATCTGAGCCACTGTTGAGGCTGTGTATGGATGAGCAAGGGCCACAAAATGGCCATACTTCGTCAATCTGTCCACCACCACTAATATCACACTGGTTCCTTGTGAAATTGGTAGTCCCTCTATGAAATCTAGAGAAATTTCTTCCCACGCCCTCTCGGGAATTGGTAGAGGCTGAAGTAGACCAGGGGGGTGCACAGTTTCAGCCTTGTTGACTTGGCAAACTTCACACTCACGTACAACCCTCTTAATATCTTTTTTCATTCCCTTCCACCAAAAATCCCTTTTTGCCCTCATGTAAGTCTTGAGGTATCCCGAATGACCGGCTTGGGGATCCTCATGAAGGAACTTCAGCACCTTCCCCTTAAATGGGGACTGTTGGTCAATCATCACTCTTCCTTTTTTTAGTACCACACCTTGCTGGACAGAAACTCCTTTAGGCAATTCCTCCTTCATTTGATGCTTGGACAGAATCTGTTGTAACTCAATAGAGGAATCGTAGCTCTCTTTTAACTCATCAATCCAACTTGGGGTTGGGAACGTAATGAGGGCCAACATCGCATCTGAACCATCTGAGCTGCCCTCGGCTTCATGTCTCCTAGAGAGGGCGTCAGCCACCTTGTTTTCTTTACCCGCCTTATACTCGATTCTAAAATCGTATCCCATTAGTTTGGTAATCCATCTTTGCTGGGCTGTAGTTCCTATTTTCTGTTCCAGTAAAAATTTAAGGGTCTGCTGGTCCGTCTTGACAATGAATGCTTGACCCAACAAATAAGGCCGCCACTTGTGAACTGCTGTAACTAGGGCCAGCAGCTCTTTTTCATAGGTGGAGAGGGCCAGCGCCTTCCCCTTTAAAGCCTTACTCAGGAAGGCTATTGGCTGCCCACGCTGCATCAATACAGCACCTATTCCAAGCCCACTAGCATCACATTCAATAGTAAAGGCCTGAGAAAAGTCTGGTAATTTGAGTGCCGGGGGTGTTGTTACTGCAGTTTTCAACTCTTGAAAGGCCCTAGTAGCTTGCTCATCCCACACAAATGAGTTCTTCTTTAAGAGACTTGTTAATGGGGCTGCAATGAGCCCATACCCGCGTATAAACTTGCGATAATATTCGGTTAGGCCCAAAAATCCTCGTAAGGACTTAGTATTCTTAGGAATTGGCCAATCCACCATGGCTGCTAGTTTCCTTGGGTCTGCCTTAACTCCCTGTCCAGTCACAATATGGCCCAAATACTCCACCTTACTCACCCCAAAGTGACATTTAGACCTCTTGGCGAACAATTTATGCAGTGACAGAATGTCCAGCACTTGTTTAACGTGCCCCATATGCTCTTCCCTGCTGCGGCTATAAACTAGGATATCGTCAAAAAATACCAAGACAAACCTTCTTAAAAAAGGTTTAAAAATTGTATTCATCAACCCTTGAAATGTGGAGGGAGCGTTGGTAAGCCCAAATGGCATAACCAAGAATTCATAGTGACCTTCGTGTGTACGAAAGGCTGTTTTAGGGATATCTTCTGGTGCCACTCGGATTTGATGGTACCCCGACCGTAAATCCAGCTTAGAGAACACTTCCGACCCATGCAATTCATCCAATAACTCATCAATAACCGGAATAGGAAACTTATCCTTAATTGTTTCTTGGTTCAAAGCCCGATAATCCACACATAAGCGCCAACTACCATATGATTTTCTGACCAAAAGGACAGGGCTGGAAAAGGGGCTGGAACTGGGTCTTATCACCCCTGTTTCCAGCAATTCCGTCACCACCTTTTCAATTTCTGCCTTCTGATAATAAGGATATCTGTAGGGGCGAGTAGAAATTGGGCTGGTGCCTTCCTTCAGCACAATTTTATGATCTTGCTCCCTCCTAGGCGGCAGCCCCACGGGTTCTTGGAAGATAGGAGCATACTCGAGTAACAGCTAATCCATTTCTGGCCATGTGGGATTGCTGTCCAGGTGTGAATCTGGTGAGACTAACTGCAGTAGAATAGCCTTACCCTTGGTGAAAGTGTTCATGGCCATGTGATTTTCCTTCACAAAGGAAGTGCCCGATTGTTTCAACCCCTGTAAGTTTACAAGTAAGCCGTCCACCCGAAACGACATTAGTAAATTGGAGAAATCCCATGTGATGGGACCCAAGGTCTCAAGCCATTGGACCCCTAGGACAGCATCGCAGCCCGCTAGAGGTAAAACACAATAGGATGGGCTGAACCTAAACCCTTGGATTTTGGTCATAACACTGCTACAGCTCCCTTGGCTATGCATGATATCCCCATTTGCTACTTTTACTTTCAACTGTTCCCCCCCACATAATGGTATATGATTCTTTCTAACAATAGAGGGGTCAATGAAATTGTGGGTACTTCCCGAATCCACCAATATGACAGCCATCCCATTTCCCATTTTACCATACAACCGCATCGTATTATGACAAGGTGTACCAGTTAAAGCATTGAGAGAAATTTCAGGTTTACCTTCCGATACCGGTGTGAGAGCCACCTCGCTGGAATAAAAAAATAGGTCATCCCCCTTATCCTCCTGGTCATTCTCCCCAGCCATCATTAAGTAAATCCTTGGACTCTTGCACGTGTGATTCGGATTCCACTTCTCATCGCAATGGAAGCATAATCCCCGCTTTCTCTTCTCATCCATCTGAGTAGAGTAGACTTTCTTAGTTTGGGGTGGATATTTCTGGAATTTTGAGCTATTATCCGTGTGTGGGTTGGCCATATAATTTTTTTCTGTGGTTGAATGCATATGGTTTTGACTGCCTGAATTTCCAGCTTGAGAAAAACTCCTTTCTCCCCAACCTTTTGTGGACTTTTTGATACTAATCAGGTACTCTTCTTGGATCTTTGTCAGGCTAAAGGCAGCCCCGAGATTCAACGGATTCAGCATCTTAATGGGCAGCCGAATTTCATCCTTCAAGCCACTTAAAAAGCAGCTCAGTTTGTGTGAGTCCGTAAGGTTAATCAACCGATTGGTCAATGTTTCAAATTGAGCCGTGTAAGCCGCCATTGTAGTAGTTTGTTTTAATCGCGTAAGGGCTTCCATTGGATCGTCGTATGCTGTAGGACCGAAGCGGGACAGCAATGCTCGGGTGAATGTCTCCCATGAATTGATTTGGCCACTGTCAAAAGCCCCTTGGTACCATGGTAAGGCCTCTCCCATCAAATGATAAGAAGACATTAGAAGCCTTTGGGCTGGTGGTGTCTGATGAAAGTTGAAGTAGTGGTTGGCTTTAAAAATCCACCCAGCCGGATCCTCACCAGAAAAGTGTGGAAAATCCAGCTTAACTCCTCGATTGGGGTTTCTTCGATGGTCATGAGGATCGATTTCTAGCTCCCCATTGTTCTCCCGTTGCTGGTTGGTAGCTAAGCCTCTGACTAGTGTTGTGAGTTGAATAACTTCCTCATGAAGAGCTTGAAAACGTGCATCCTGGGCATCACTTCGGCGGTCCTGAGCATCCTGCCTGAGAAGCAGCTCCTGGTGTTTGGTCATGGGATCGTTTCTCTGAGTACCACTTGTTATGATTCCAATAGAATGTAGAAATATTACGGTAGTTTGGATGATTGAACAGATATGGATATTTGTTGTAATCAGGAGAAATTACTTAGAATAGAAAAGAACATGCATGCGGAAGAATAGGGAATGCAGGAAAGGTGTTTGATAAAAAGACTCAATGAGTCATACGGTTTACAAGGAAGGCTTCGAGGGCTTCCTAACCTCCATACAAGAACAATTCAATCACAGAGATTCCGAATACCCTCACTCTCCTTCCATCCATTCCTTATGCTACTGCAGAATAACTGCCCACCCAATACAAGAGTGACACGTACTAATTGAAACAACAAACTTAAAGCAAATAAAGCAGTAAATTTCCCTCAGCTGCTAAACGGTGCGTCCAGCCCTTTTATTAAAACTGTGCGTTTAATTAAGAACTCCAAACGGTGCGTCTTGCTCTGCTTCTTCATGCCACGGTTTCCCTTCTTCCTCTACATTTCTTCTTCTCTTCGGTTCTTCTTCAGACAACTCCTCTATCCCGAACGACACTGCCCTTCTTCTTATCCTTTTCGCCCAATCCCTCAAGAGGCCATAACAAGATAATACCGAAATGTGACCACATAATTAAGCACAGTTCCTAATTATTCAACTTTCACCGACACGTGAGACTCATTGAAGCAATGATATATGTATATATATATATATATATATAAATTAAGCCTAGATGCAACACCTTGCATGAGTCCTTGATCTATATATGGAGTTACATTTTAAGAAAAAGAAGAGGGTCAATATGTCGACTATACTTTCGCAGGAGGCTTTTTTACCAAAAACAGCAAACAACCAACACAAGAAAAAAAGAAAAACACAGTAAAGATTGTTTATAAAAAAAGAAAAAAAATTAAAGAGAGAATCGTTTGAGAAAATAGGAGTTAAAAAGCAAAATAAGATCGTGTAAGAAGTTGAATTTAGGCATAATCTTTTAGATGGAGAACAAATACTGCTTTATTAATTGAACTTCAACTTCAACTTCAACTCTTGTCATCCTTCCTGGCCTCTTGCTATTTCTTTATTCGTAGATGTCAATATTTTTTCCCCTCTTGTCGGATAGCAAAAGCTACTTAAATCCTCCTATACGACTGTTTCTCGTTTGGCTTCATCTGCAGACTGCACTAAAGTATCTATGGAATAGGCAAAGCATATTCTCCCTCTCGCTGCGGAATGGGGACTGCTTATGGGCCCAATGTCGCTGTCTAATTTAAATGAGATGAAAATTCGGATCCAGAATGAGATTTTATGCTAAGAATAACATTAATGATAGACGTGAAAGACTGATTTGACACTAATTGGGCTGTAATTTGGAAAAATAGAGTTAGATTTTTCGAAGCCTTTATTTTCTATGCACTTCTTCGAGTACCAACTACCCACCCAGACCCAGTACACACATGAATTTCCTTTTTCTTTGTGGAAACATATAAAGGAAGTCAATTTTTATTGGATAAATACGTGTCGGGACGAAAAGACATGGGACTAATGTGGGTAAAATTTCCTAGCCGAAGCCGGACAAGCCTCCGACATCTCGTTGTGTCATGTTCCTCCCCGAAGTAGCAGCGCACGGCATTTGTAGGCCCACTTTTGTACCATTAGATCTTGGGCTTTTATAAGTGGTGTTTTTGAAGAAAGCCTGCAACTTCTGTTAGAGAAATTCAATATCTGGCCCAAATATTATGCTACTATAATGATAGCCCAATTGATTTCGAGTAATGATAAGAGGGAATTTTTACACAATTATACCGAGAAAACTTGCTTATATGACACGTCATATAACAATAAAATAATTTCAATAAAGACCAAAAGATTATTAATTTTTTTATTATATTGCAGTGCCACGTAGGCGGATTGTGTAATAATTATATAAAAGTTCACTCTTTAAATTTTTTAATTAATTTATTAATTTATCATCTGAATTTGACCTTTATAAGATTTTGTACTCTGTTTCTGGTTGGGGATAATTGAATCTGCTCTTCATACATCTTGGATGTGGACCTAACCTAGCCCAATCAACCGGGCGTAAATAAAAAAAAGGGTAATTTATACCTTGTTTATTACTATTTTACTGTTAAATTTTTATTATTATTTTACTATTTAAATTTGGATTAAAAATTCTAGAGCATGAAATTCTTGTATAATCTAAAAGAAAATAAATTCAGTTAACTATCGTAATTATATAATTTAATTAAAAATAAATTTAATTTTATATAAATTGACTTACATTTTTTAATTGAATTTATTTTCTTTTAAATTATATAAAAAATTCATGATTTGAAATTTTTAATTTAGATCTAAAAAGTAAAAAGAATAAAAGAATAAAATAAGAGTAAAAAAAGTGCAAGGTATCATTATCCTTTAAAAAATATATACCAATTTAATTAGAGCCCAAAGTGTGGACACGGTAATTAATTCGGAATAGCGAATTCAATTGGGAATTGGGCCCATTGTCTCTCGCTAATGCATCTGCAGTGCTATGGATTCATTCTTCGGAGTCCAAGGCTTGATTCATGCTTTGTCCCCTTACATCCAAATGGTTCTTCTTTTTCTTATTATTTCTCTTCATTTACTTGCTAAGCTCTATCATTAGCTTATTAGGTCAGATTCGAAGCGTATTAAATTAAATTTGGATTGCATTTGAATTAATTTTAAGTCATTTTATTTAATTAAATGGATAAGACTCAACATCTCTAGGTTGTTAATCTCGTTACGAGTCTATATATATCAAGTTTGTGAGTCGTGAGAAAAATTGTTAACTCTTTATATGTTAGGTTTGGTTGGTATTAATCAACCTAATCTAACATATTTGATTAAACGGATCGAACTCTTTAAGTTTTAGCCTATGATCATGAATTACGTATTATGTTAATCTCAAATTTGCGCTTGAGTTATGTCAAAATTTGCGGAAGCCTAGTATCAATCTCATAATTTTGGGCTTGAACTTGATGTAATATTCTTCTTCCCTTCATTGAAAAATCGAAAAGAGGGCAGTTTGATTCCTATTTGCATAAGTCCATAGATCACAGCCCAACAAAACAGCTAGCCCCACTACCTGGGTCCAAAAAAATGGTTAGTATATGTTGCTCATTAATATTTCGTGTGAAATATGAAATGTGATACTATTTAGGATAGATGACCGAGTCTGCGATGTTTTTGCTCTGAGCGTCGTGCTTGCAAAGTGAGTTCGTGTGCAATGGGAAATGAATGGTGCATGCGTGTTTCACACGTCCTTGGCCAGGCTCCGACAACTTGAGTCTCCAAAGTTAGGACTCAATCGATGGTGCGTGTGTGCCCCCAATAGTGGTCTGATGCGGTTGTACGATATCGGTTTTGTACATCCTTAATGATAAATAATATTTAAATATAGAAAATAAAGAGATAATTAAGTAGATTTTACGTGGTTCGATACTAGGCTTACGTCCACAAGAGTTTAGAAAGAGGAGATTTCACTATAATAAACTTATTTACAGTCTCTTATAGCTTGTCTTATCTTACTGTACAATAAAAGCTGTAGAACTATTTACTGATGAATAAATTCTCTCTGGAGCTCTCTGATTGAAGAAGAAGTCTGAAAAAGTCAAAATCATTTCAAAAAAGAGAGTGAAAAGGATTTTCAAAATCCCAAGAGTTCCGAATCCGTAAGTTTCTCTTTCCTTTTATCGCCTGCTCCCCACTTAGATTAAGTCACTTCTCTATTTTTCTCTCTTGATGCCTTATACCTTACTTTATATCATATCCTCTTTTTTCCTTTCTTGATATTACTTTCTCATGCCTCCTAGTCCTAACATTCTCATACTTTAGTCTCTTCTTGTTTTCTCTCTTTCTCTTCTCTTTTGTCTTCTATTGAGTCTCCTCTCCGTTGACTGGACCTAGGGAAATCCATGTGCTTGGAAAAACTCGCCTCACATCTCCATTGGGTGGACTTGGGGAAATCTATGGGCCGGGAAAAAAATCCCATCACACATGGGAGATACTCTGCTTGGCAAAGTAAGTGCTTTTATATATAAAAAATCCTAGTTGCCCACTGTTAATGTATTTTATTTTTATTTTTATTTTAAAATGTTAAAAGAAGTGACCAGTAGTAAATTTATGTATATAAAAAAAATATTTAGAAAATATTAAAAAAAAAAAGAATAACTAGCGCGTTCAGCCCAACAATAATAATAGCTGGACGGTCGAGTAGCATTGTCCTCTCTCTCTCTCTCTATATTGTCGTCTAGTACTCATCTGCATGACTTGTGTTGCTCATTGGTATATGGAAAATGCTGGGATCCTGCTGGGGCAACCGCTGGGTTTTGCTTGTTTGTTTGTTTGGTTTTTTTTTTCTAACTTAATTAAGTAAATGTTTTTTAATAATGTTCTAAATTTTTATTTTTAAAAAATATTTAAAAGTGTTAAAAATATATATATAAAAAAAGTCAAAAATAAAAACACACAAAATCAACTAGCTGCGAGAGCTACCAGCTGGCTGTAGAGCCACTCTCGATATATATGCTGTGATTACTGGCCGGGAAACCTAATTGTTTGTTAATGGATATTTATTAATTACCTGCGAAACCTCCATTATAATATGTTGTTTAATTTGACCGCATGCACACTTGGAGAGAAGAGCTAGTGAGGCAGAGACATTTCATTAATGAGTAATGCTATACTCATGCTCTAATCCTATTTTGATCATACTAAATAGTACGTGAGACATTCATCACCATTAGATGATAAAGAAATATATAATAAATTAATGACTATTTAATAATGATAAATATAACACATCTTACTTAGTGAGATAATAGTATAATGTATAGAATTTTCCTTCATTAATTAACTATTGCTATTAATTAATTAATATCTACTTACAATTAAAAGAGGTGCTTAGTTAAGGATTCAAGTCATGACCACTTAACCAGAAAACTAATGAACGCTACTTGTTGAATGGAACGTACGATCAGTGAAGAGTCACATGATGATATCAACGATCATGACTTACCATGCATAAGCAACACTGGCAAAAGAAAAAAAAAAGGTACGTACCACTTGGCGTGTATTTGGATCAATGCGTTTGTGTTGATGTCTTCGGGTATTAATCCTAATTTCTGTTTAAAGTTCTTTGGAACTCTACCGCATCAGTACCCGAAACCTCAACTTAGCAAGTACTTTAATTTCTTTGTAATCTACATTTTGAAATTCCTATTGCTTCGTATGTAGTGTCGACTTTAGAGCATAACGATTTGGGCGAGCTAGCATATATACCTTCCTATGACGACCAATGAATGTAGGCTGAATGTAGGCAGCATTTGGACCGGCCGGTCATGCCCTGGTTTAGTTGAAGAAAATGATAGTTGCAGTTATGAGTGTGCAAGTGCCGCGTAATCACTTTGAAAAAAGTGAATAAATATGAGACTCACATGAAAAGAAAATTAATTTTTTAATAGTAGACCCTACTCTTTTTCAAAACGACTGCACGACGTTTACACACTCTACAATTATATGTAGCATTACTCATTTTTAAATTTTATAGTACAATATAGCGCGCATTACTATTGATGTCTAATTAAATTGATTGTAACGAGCTCCATTTAATAATATTGGTTCGAAATATGCCCGATATTCATGAAGAGTGATCTCTAAACCGAAGAATTAGCTGCCTGCCCATGACAATTTATTGAAATTTCTCCAGGACATGATGAGTACTTATAACGAAGTTGTTGATCTTTAGCTAATTCGACGTTGCTATAGGAAATAAAGTATTACAGCTTGTTTGTTAAATCATTTTACTAAATATTTGTTAAATCAAATAGGCCAATAAACTCGGGATCATAATCTTCATCTGCTGTATATATATGATCGATCATTTTACTTATAAGAATCTCATGAGATTCTTAAGAATTTAGCTTGGCTTGTCAATCCTCTCTCTGCATGCCATCTTGTAATTGAAAATATATTAATCAGTAATTCGAACAAGTACTGCTGTCTATACCAATATTAAGCCAATTAAGTAAAATTAAGCTGGCATGGGTTCTTACTGGAGAGATAAGAACTCAAATTGTTTAAAGAGAACAACTTATAATTGATCATGTTAGCAGTTTTCCCCATTATAGAAATATAAATCACAAGACCGACACAGGCTAGGGGCCGGCAGATCAACTACTACAAATTCTCACTTAATACTAATAATTAGTTTTCCAGGTTTCTTTTATTTTCTCAGCAATTTTTTCATACTTGCACCTAAATATATATATATATATATATATATATGTTTGTCATCAATAAATCTCACAGTCTCACATTGATTTATTTATTTATTTTTTCACATCTCATAATATCTAAGAAAATATTTCGATCTCTTTTTACAAGTTATTTGGTAAATTTACAATTTCATTTTTCCTATTTAGTTACACTTTTCGTTTTAAGTCTTCTACTAGATAGTTTATTTTGCTTGATATTGTTAGCTAGTATCATCTATGCTATCGTTGAGTTAAGTGAAGGCAACAAATCTCATAGCTATTACTATCTATATTATAGAAGGGGTAGTGATCATTTACAACTCATAGTTCACTTTAAGTTTTTTTTTTATTTTTTTTTTATTTTTTTTATCATTTTCTTTTAAGTAATTTTTTAACATCATTAACTATTAAGAAAAAATTAAAAAAAATATATAATTTTACTAACAACCACTTTCTTAACCATTAAGTAAAATAAAAAAATTTAAAAAAATCAAATATAAAATGAGTAGTAACTCTATCATTTTGCTTAGAGCATTCTCATTGGTTTTGGCAAATGTATCTTTAAAATTTAGTCAATATCACACTTTTTTACATTTTCCTATTCCATTTAAATTCAATCCCCACATTAGATTAGCCATTCACATTCTATATAATACTAAAATATTATTATTTTAATAATTAATTAATTAAATTTATTTTTATCACATTTTATAATTTTACCAATTAAATGTTAATAATAATTATATTCTAGTTAAATTAATATTAAAAAAAGTTTTATTAAATGTTAATAATAATTATATTCTAATTAAATTAATATTAAAAAAAGTATTATGTTAATAATAATTATATTCTGTTAATAATAATTATATTCTAGTTAAATTAATATTAAAAAAAGTATTATTAAATGTTAATAATAATTATATTTTAATTAAATTAATATCAAAAAAGTTTTATTAAATGTTAATAATAATTATATTTTAATTAAATTAATATTAAAAAAGTATTATTAAATGTTAATAATAATTATATTCTAATTAAATTAATATTAAAAAAATATTATCAAATGTTAATAATAATTATATTCTAAATGTTAAATATTAATTATATTCTAATTAATTTAATTTGTTTGCTTGGAGTGAGAAATTAGTATTTTAATATTTGGAGAACCAATTATGGTTCTCTATATTTGGCCAATGACTGTAGTAAAAATGTAAATTATTTTGAAGATGGCCAATCCAATGTAGAGTTTTTTTATACAAGTTATCTAAATTTTAAATTTTAGAAGCTAGCTTTACTACATTCAATCTTAAATGCAATAAAAATGTTTAATTTTAATTTGTTTCTTAATTAATTATTATCCTTTGCAAGCTTATGCTTTTATGATGTATTTGTCGAATGAGTAATTCTATGTACAGTCCCGAACGGGGACTCTTCTACAGTCCTGCTTATGTGTCAATAATGAAGAATTACAATAAAATCCTTATTTGAAAGGGATTTTTTAGGTACAAACAGTTTGGCACACCAAATTACGTATCGATATTTATGCAACTTCTTTTATTATAAAAATAAATAAAAGAATGCCTTATATTTAATATTAATACGCGGTTTAGAGCACGAAATCGATTGCAAGAATATTTTTCCTATCTGAAATCTACACAAAATTTCATCTTCGATCCATTCAAAATAGCCGCATCTGAAAGGGATGGCACCCCCTCATTTCGTTTTGCAATTCTACTCCATCGATGGTGACGCGCGTGATGCATTCCAGCTGTTAAGAGAATTACGTGAATACCAGAAGCTTCATTCTTTTTCCTTTTTTCATCCATCTCTATCAATGGAAAATCCAGAACCCTCTTTCAGCATCTATATATACAGTGCTCTCGCTCCTCTCGTGTTCATCGCGAAATTGATCATCCATCGATCGATCAAAGCTCTCTCTTAAATTAATTAGTTCTTCCTCAAGATATCTTTGCATACTCTCAAGGTTTCAAGACATGTCGCTCATTCCTAGCATTTTTGGCGGCCGTCGAACTGATGTGTTTGCTCCATTTTCTCTAGATATTTGGGATCCCTTCGATGTTTAGTGAGGTTGTCTCCATGTGATTGGGACTAATGATTTCCATTTTGAATCAAACGGCCTAAAAGTTATATATGTACCTAGTTATAAGATATGTAACTTGGTAATGGCTATATGACAGATGTATAATATATATTTGACTTATTTCAAAATACATGCTAGAATATGGACATCCCACTTAATTAATTCCTATCCTTTGCTTATGCTAATTTTATGATGCATTTGTCGAACAATGTTGACTTTATTATTTGATGGATTTTGAACGTAAAATATTGATTTTTTACTTGGGTCTCGTTTGAATTCAAGAAGTATTTTATCTTATATTATCTTATTATTATAATTTTTTAAAATTTTTATATAAAATATAATAAACAATTAAATTTTTTCAAATTAAAAAATAATAATAATAATATTAAAAAATAACATTCTGACAATACTTTTTTCAATTAATTTCATCTTTTATCTCAAATCTTCTCATCTCATTTCTAAATACGAATCAGCCCCTTTTTAAAGTCTTTGATAATGCACGCTTACTTATTATATAAAGAGAGACTACGAGAACTTGATGAATGTCAGTTGGCCTTCCAACGTAAAATTCCTAGTCTGCCGACACATAAGATATTCGAAATTTCCGTTGTACTACGAAATTGCTGTGCTGCTAGCGACATCGTCCTTGCTGGTTTGACTATTCTCCTCTTCCAGACTGAATATATACATTGAGTAGGCCGATGATAATTACCTAATTCATGCCGGCCTCTTTCTCAGTGTAAATTAAGCTGGAACACATTTCAATTATATGGTACCAGATGATCGGATGCATATGGAGAAAGAAAACACTCGCATATATATATATATATATATATATATATACCCTTGCGCTAACGAAATTGAAAATGTCACTAGCTTACATGAGTACCTGTAGAAAGTTTTCATAAACGACTTGGTTCAAAAATTGCCCAAGACCACTCGAGAGAATTCTATTAAAATAACTATTCCGTACAATAGTAGTGTCTAAAAGAATTCCGAAAAATAAATACAGAATGTACAAAAAATTAGGAAAGCAAATAATTACAATAAACTGAATGGTAAAATGGTGGAATTCTGCAAATGTTATCAATTAAGGTATTTACATGCTGATTTACTGCTACGTTAACACCTGTACGTATGCATGGCCGCCGGCCGTGTGCTATATTATTTATTTACGGCCATTGGCCTACTTATATCCTTAATATATAGCTTGCAAAATACATATGAATAAGCTTCCAGCTTGTAAATAATCATGTAACAACAATTAGATAATATTTCAACTGGCCACGCGGAGTACTGCATACAGAAAAGTTGAGGGGTCATATACTCGAGAGAGATTTAAGTCTGAAATTGCTTATCGCCTGAAACTGACTTGGTTTCCATCATCATGTTTCCGGAGAACCAGACAGACTAGCTATCTAGATATCAGCTATCACACGCACACACGCATAACTGTAAATTACTTTTATCTCCAAAAATACCTTGTAGTCATGAGATATATAGGTGGATGTAAGTGCACTCACTGTATTCTCTCGTTATAAATTAACGCGATCTCCTTTTTCTTTCTGCCAACAAATTTTCCATGCGGAGAAACCAAAGTGAAATTTCCGGAGTCCGCAGTTTCAAACAAGCGAGAAAGTACGTACATATCGCCGAGAAGAAGAATAAGAAAAAGGAAAAGGAAAAGGAAAGTACACATCAAAACAAGGAAATCTATAATATCATATAATATATATCAGTACCGCTGGTAGTACAACGGAATGAGAAAGCCGTAAGCTTTTCTCACAATAGATAACAAGTACACGGTTTTTCTAGATACATTATTCGAGTTGGCCACTGCACTTATTTCTCGCATTATATAATCTTATAAACTGTGTTGGCCTGCTGGTGGTTGTACGGCGGCTAGATTCTACGGGACAGCTTCCACCGGAGGGTGTCCCGGGTAGTGTCCGTAAGGTGGGTATGGCTTATACGGTTTTGGTTTCCCCTTTATCGGAGGTAGAGTTGGCGGGCGCTTGTATGGTGGTGGTTTTGGTTTGTACTTGGGAGGTGGCTTCTTATATGAAGGTGGCTTGTACTTGGGAGGTGGCTTATAATACTTGGGAGTTGGCTTATACTTGGGTGGCTTGTACTTGTAGTCGTCTCCAAGAGCTGGAATGGTGAGAACCACCATGGCAAGGAACGCCAGTAACATGTATAGGGGAGACATGATTTTGATTGTGCAGAGTATCGAAGAGAAGGGCACCTTTTTATGCTGTTTGGATGCATGTAATGGCCCAGCTTACAGGTGTCAAAAGATGGTTCATTCCTTCGTTATCTAGATTGTCCAAGATGTCAGAATATGGTTTACTCGAAGAGCGCTTACAACCAATTCATAAAGAGAATTTTAAATATAATAATATTTTTTATTAAATTTAAACCTATCAAATTAAAAGTAAAAGTCAAAATAAAAGTTAAAAATAATATTATTTTATTATGAAAAATACTATTCCTACAGAGTTTTTATCGAAATTTTTTACCGAATTGTATTTTATTTATTATTAAGAAAGTACTTTTAAATAAACTTATGATTTTTTGTATTTTTTAAAAATATTTAAAGAGTTTAAAAATATATCTGGAAAAAGCAAGGAAAAATTTTTTGTTTTTCGATGAGGATTCTCTGTAAAATCCTATGCGGTTGTGGCAGAATCTTTTTATTATATAGTTGTAAACAATTTATTATATAGTAGAATAATTTTTTTATTCATTATCTTTATATATTATACACGAAACTTTTTTTTGTTTGTTTTATTTTTTTTAAATTAATTGAATTTTTTATTTATTATTTATATACTATATATTTGATAAGAGAAGAAAAATTAAAAATTTAAAAAGATGCATAATGTATAATATGAAGATAATGAATAAATTTTTTTATAATAATATGTCTATCATTTCTCTTACTTACTCGTAGGGTCTGATTCATTAATTAATGCGATAGGTACTCTTCGTCGGACCACCTTGGTCCCACTGAGTCGTCAAGTTTGAATATTAGTGCTAGGTTAAAGGCATCAATCATGCATGGGGTTCGAAAATGGAGGTTTTATTGGTTTGCAGAAAATGTCAGGGCTTTGTTTATTTTTATAAAAAACTTTATTTTATTTTATTATTAATTTTTTTAAAATTTTTTATATAAAATAATTTAATTTTTTTAAATTTTAATAAAATTAATATTAAAAATATTATATATTTTAATAATATTTTATTTATTTTTTATTTTTTATTTTAATTCATCTCATTTTATTTCATTTACAGGAACAAACGAATGCTTAATAAACTGTATGCCTTAAGGTCGACGAACGTAGACGGCATTCCGTCCTCGTTCAGAATAGGTAGGTTCTGATTTATGGAAGGGAAAGATTATGATAAGAAATTTATTTACTTAACTTATATGGTCTAATCTCGACTTGTGGACTTTAAATTAAGCTATCAAAATTATACATCGTCATTAATTAATCTTGGACAGTTTTTCTTCGAATTTGAGTTTTGCGTAAAAATTTTGCATATCTTTCCCACGTACGGTTGGAAATTTTAGGTTTCAAACATAGGTTTTCACATTAATCTTATAGCCTATTTTATTATAGTGGGTTTTTAATGTATATTAGACAATTGGTTTTCTCTAATAATAGTTTTGAAAAAAATATATTTGTAATCGTAAATTGTGTAATTACCATGTAATCATTTTAAAAAAAATAAATAAAACACGTGATTTACATAAAAAAAAATTAACTTTTTAATAATAAACTACACACTTTTTCAAAATAATTATGCATCGTTTATATGCATTTTAAACCGATTTTTAATTGTCACTCCCAAAATTCTTTTTAGGTAAAATATTCTTTTACCACATAAAACTTATATGATTTTTTTTTTTTAAATGAGCCCAATCTCATTAAATATGATTGAAAAGCGAAAAAGCAAGAGCAGAGATTCCTGAATTAAATTTCATTGTTCAATAATATGACCAGCTAATATATATATAATTAGAAAATAATTTATACACAATATTTTTTATCATATTTTATATAATTATATTTTAAATAAAAAATATTTATATAAAAAATCTTATAAAAATAATATTATTTTATAAAAATATTTTTATTTTATAATATATTATGCAATATGTTAAGTATAATTAGGGCAGACGATGAGCAAGGATGCTGCACAAATATGAGTAGCGCCACACTATCCAAAAGGGTCTCGAATTTGAGTCTCAAATAGTAATTTTTTTTATGTATTTTTTTAATTATCATAAATATTTTTTTAAAAAAATAAAAAATTTATAATATTATTAAAAATTATTTTTTAATTATTAAAAAAAAATTATCATCCGAAACATAAATTCAGGATCTAAAATATTTCTCTTCAAATATAGGCCATCCAATTAGGATTAGCCCCCTCTCTGAATTATTAGTCCTGGACGGTACGAATGTAGGAGAACGTACAGGGTAAAGAAAAAGAAAAAATGTTACCACCGACAGTTGGGTCCCCATTGGTCAGATAATTGTTTTTTGTTTTTTCTTTAAGTAATTAAGAAAATATTTTTTAATAATATTATAAATAATTTTTAAAGGTAAAAAAAAATTAAAAAAAAAAAACTTTTTAACCCTACTCCTGATCTGGTGCTCGTGCTACACCTGCTCTTGTGGTTGAGTTTTTTAACTTAAAAACCAAAACCGCCAGTAAAGGCATTAGTACTTGCATTATTGGAGCTAGATGTAGACAGATCATCTAATCATCCGTAAATGTAATTGAAGTTCAAAGGCACGTGAGAAACTTTTTAGGGCTTGTTTGGTTTAGCAAAATCAAACTATTTTATCTCATCACATTTTATATAATTATTATAATTTTATTAAATTTTTATATAAAATATAACAAATAATATAATTTTTTTAAATTTTAAAATAAAAATAATATTATAATAATATTTAAATAAAATATTTTATTTCATCCGTAACTAACTTTAAAGTTAACAAAAGGCTTTTAAATTTATAAAAGATTTGAACCTATTGTTTAAAAAGTAAAAGAGTAATACTATCCATTATTTTAATTCTGATCATTATTTTTTTATTATTTTATAATATAATATTAGATGATTGGAGATTATTTATTATATTTAATTTTTGAACCTATATATTTATATCATAAGATGATAATAGGATAATAATAAAAAATGATGAATAGATTTTTATAAAATAAATAAATAAAAGAAGAAGACGAGGATACTCCCGGCACGCCAAGTGCCACCTAGTGATCACCCTGAACTCGATCGGCCATCTCCGACCACTTCGGGAGTACGTGGGCCCACAAGGTTTAAATGTGTTTTTATTGTTGACTGAAATTATTTCAATTTTAGAAGTGGGAATTAGAAATTATTAGGCGAAATATTCAAAGACTACGAGTACTGATCTAGATGTCCTCCCCGTACTTGATTGTTTGTCTAGATTTTAGTCGTTAACTTGTTGGCTTTAATAACATTGTTCACTCACGTTACGTTTTTTTAATTGCATGCTTTAGTGCGCGCGGTAGCAACTTCTTTATCTTCTTCTCACTCGTTTACCCCTTCCCCAAGTTTCTTCTGATGATCTCTTTGTGTTTTCATTTATATTTTTGCTTCTTTTTCTTCCCTTTTTTCAATTAATGCTTTGCAAGTACCCATCTTGATTCAGCTTTGAACGCGTAAACAACGACAAAGAGGTTAGGTTACGATTTGGCAACATCATATTGCATTGGGATAAACTTTCCCACTCTAAATAATTAAGTATAACAAGTCACCATAAAAAGCTGCTCATATGTGATTGATTTGATATTGAAAAATATTCTAACTAATTATACGCGATTTACAATAATAACGATTATTTGTGATGAATTACTTGCGATTATGAAAATAATAATTTGTAATGAAAATGCACTCATTTCAATAGAAAATAATTATTTTTATTACAAATAACTCAAACTATAAATATAAGCATTTTTATTTTAGTGGAGTTGAACTCTGTCATTTCTCTTATTTAGAGAGACCAGTCCATTTGGTGATGATATACTGTGAAAATTAATCCTTCATATCTCTATTTCTTTAATAGTTTGCTTGAAAATCATAGACGTGATAGGTTGGATTCCATCCGACGACGGCTTAACATACTATATATAAGAACTAAAACCATGGCTTCTGCCCAGCTCTTTGCACATTGCATTGTGGTTCGCATTGTAACTAATTGAATTATGTTACACAAAAGTCTCATATTTTATACACCACTTAAAAATATATAATTTTATTTTTTTATTTTTATATTTCAAAATGATAAAATCACATGTTTTTAAGTGGTGTGAAGGAGCATGATACTTATGTTTATAATTTTTTTAACCAATTCCGTTATTCATGACTAAGTTTAAGGGGATGTTTGGGAATAAAATGAGATGATAAATCTATAATAATAGTGAAATGATTTGAGTTATTATGTTTTATAGAATTTTGAGAAAAAAATAGAAAAAGTTGAATAAAAATATTATAAAGTTAAAATATTGTTATATATATTAAAATATTGTTTAATATAATTTTTATTTTGGGATTTGAAAAAGTACAATTATTTTTATGTTTTGTTTGAAAAAATTGTAATGATTAGATAATTGATTAGATGAAAAAAATTGAAGATTTGAAATTGAAAAGTGTATGTTTTGGCAATGAAAAGAGAGGAGCTAGGGCATATAGGGGAACAAAAGCAAAAGAGTATCACAATGATAATCTCCATCGTACGTTTGTTAGCTGAACATCAAGTTATTTGAATCTTAATTATAAGCTTAGCTAGCTGCTTAGCAGACTTTAATTCATCTAAATGTTATAACGTCTTCTTTTAGACTGCTGCGATGTTCTAGTAAATGTCCCTCCACGGTGGATTCCAACCTTTGCAAGCCACAATGGGGGTTTGCAGCTTCAAATATACACTTATTTTTTCGTCATAATCATCATCACTGTCCGAGAACATCTACAAGGTATTCACGCAACCTGGTTCACAGTGATCACTACTAATTACGACCGACACGAGAGGTTTAATATATTTGGAGCAATGCAATCTTACTTACGTAATAACCTGTCTTCTTGTAAAAGTGATGACCTGTGCAATTTTTTTAGTTTGGCAAATCTAGCTCATGTTTTTGGCCTTGATTTATCCTGTTGACTTTTGGTGAACAGAATGGATGAGCTTAGCATCTATTATTATATATGTGAAGGCACAAATACGTGAATAAAGGCAAAAGGAAAAATAAATATTATGAATTGCTATAAATTAATACTGAAGATGAAATTCACTGCATTAAACTTGAAATTCGGATTTGCTCAGCAGTTACAAGTAGAAGCAACACTGTAATTAATGAGCAATGTGAATTGAGCAATCATCCGCTAGCTATAGACGAACAGAACATGACACAAGCTTGGACGCATATATAATCATGAGTACTGCTACGCTCTTATTTAATAGGTGATGAAGGCTGGAGGGCCAGATTAGGCATTGGTAGGTGGCTTCTTGTACGGTGCTGGAGGAGGTAAATCCTTCTGGGGTGGTTTGTGGGGGTCTTGACCCTTCTCGACTGGAGGGTGTCCTGGATAGTCATGACCATAAGGTGGCAATGGCGGGTGCTTTGGCGGTGCCTCTACAATGGGAGGAAGAGTGGGTGGCTTGTGCTCTGGGGGTGGCTTCACGACGGGAGGAGGCTTTTGATAAACTGGGGTTGGTGGCTTGTGCTCTGGGGGTGGCTTCACGACTGGAGGAGGCTTTTGATAAACTGGGGTTGGTGGCTTGTGCTCTGGGGGTGGCTTCACGACTGGAGGAGGCTTTTGATAAACTGGGGTTGGGGGTGGCTTTACGACGGGAGGAGGCTTTTCATAAACTGGGGTTGGTGGCTTGTGCTCGGGGGGTGGCTTCACGACGGGAGGAGGCTTTTCATAAACTGGGGTGGGTGGCTTGTGTTCTGGGGGAGGCTTCACGATGGGAGGAGGCTTTTGATAAACTGGGGTAGGTGGCTTGTGTTCTGGGGGTGGTTTCACGATGGGAGGAGGCTTTTGATAAACTGGAGTCGGTGGTTTGTGTTCTGGGGGTGGCTTCTCTATTGGAGGGGGTTGAAGAGGAGGCTTCTCAATAGGAGGAGGCTTCTCATATTGATAATTAGCACTGGAAGAAGTGGTGAGAACCACCACTGCAAGAAACAACACTAGCAAGTGTGTCGTCATAGATGTCTTTGGCATTTAGGTTCTGATGTCTCAAAACTATAGGAACGAATGTCCTTTTTATAATGGATTTGGCACCTCGTCGGCAGTATACAGTATCAAACCCAGCCCTTGATTTCACACGTTAATTGTGACATAAGAAACATCTTGCTATTTTGAGTTGAAAACGGGTCCATTTTGGGGCCCCTTTTCGTATGAAAAGTTGGAAATTAGAGCAAGGTGGTTAAAGTAGAGAGAAAATTATGATGAGACCTAATAATATGACTGTTCCTTTTTTTTTTTTTTCTCTCTGCGCTTAATTTCTACGTAGTAGGACTTTTTCAATGGTACGTAGTAGGATTTGTAATTTGATTATACTTTAATTCCCTATATAACACAGTACTGTCACTTCAAAATTGAACATAGTTAGGGATAAATACAAAGTCGGTGGTGATTTTAAGATTATGTTGCTTTTGTTAGGTTTAGAATGTGGACCACTACACTTTGTCCTACTATATATGCAGGTTAATTTTGTAATCTTGTGCAATAATGGACCACTACATGATTTTGTATTCTCTGGCGTTTCTTGATTTCTCATGTTGATAGTGACTTTGATATGTGCTGATTGATACCCATATATTATATAGTCATGGTTAGCTAGCGAGTGTGATCTACACCTAACCAAATTAGCTGAAATGTTTGAGCTAGCTATAGCTAGGGATGGTGGAACCTTAATTGTGGCCGCGCGCGACTTCTGGACTGATTGCTAGATCATGCAGAACCCAAATAAATGAAATAAGATAGAAAATAATTAATATACTTATAATATATATTTTTACAATTAGTTTATAGTTTTATTTTGAATCGATGATAGTTTATACAATATTCAGTTTTTTTTTTTAAATAAAATATCATAATTACATTGATTAGTTCTAAATGAATTATAAAATAATCCTAAAAGAGTGTATTATTGTTAAATAAAATAAGACAAAAAAAAGTTAAAAAAAAAAAATCAAATAAGGTCTGGTTTGTTTTCAAACTACATGAACCCGTTGCTATTAGTTGATGAGCCGCCCCTGATCGAGACATTTTAAATCAGTGTTCCATTTTTTTCTTTATACAAATCTAAATCTGCCTAATAAACCTTGTCATTTTCCTTGGGATATTATAAAGTGATTATGTTTATAATTATTTAGATAATTTTACTCGGAAATATGTGCAGTGAAAATCTCCATATCACAGAAAATCGAATTATTCGCTAGTCCGAAGGCTTTGGATTGGGTCTCTTGACTGGCATCCAAACCCAAATCTGATATCGTATAAGGTGTTGAATTCGTATTGAGGTTCTCGACCGGCCCAACAGCCTGTTCAACCCAATTTGTAACAATTTATTTATAAATTGTCTTTTTCTAGAGATTCTATAGATTTTTTTTTTTTTTAAAATGCTTGCATTAAATATGTTTTCCAAACTGAGAATAAGTTTATTGTTCGTTCCCATTTTTTTGAAAAAAATAATTCAAAGCTCTGTTTCACAAGTTTAAATTATTTTTATTAAATTTTGTTTGAATGTTTTCCTTCTTGTATTAATGCCAAAACATGTTAGGGGCTTCAGATCATTTGTACCTAATAAAGTCGAAAAATTAAGGCCCGTTTGGATACAGAAATAATTTCATCTCATCTCATCTTATCTCATTAATATAATTTTTGTAAGTTTTCACACAAAATATAATAAACAGTTCAACTTTTTCAAATCTTAAGACGATAATAATATTAAAAAATAATATTTTATTCAATTTTTAACTTTCATCTAAAATCATCTCATCTCATCTAATCTCACTATGGGCTTAAATCACTTTGGCATTTTGCTTTGATGCATACTGTATTCTTACTCTTTTATAGATCAACAGAGTAACAAAATATTACCGCTGAGGGGATTTATGATTCCGTTTGTATTTCTCCTTTGCATGTTCAATCAGAACCATCCTCTTTATTTAGCTCTCCACAAAATCACATATCCATAAAATCAGCAAATACATATATAGTTCTAAAGTTCAGATAAATTTTTTATAAAAAAGTCGACTTTTTTGATGATTTTCATAATTAATTAATACCTCCATTCATGATTCACCTCATTCAGAAACAAATTCAAGTATTTAAAGAGAATATTTATATATTTTTTAGTAATTTTATCAAGTGTATACAGTACATTGACGGTTAACTTTCTAGATCGATTTCCGCTAGCAGCACTGTCCGTCTTGAATTCTATATTCATATAGTGACTTTAAATTTATTTTCTTCTTTATATTTTTTAAAGAAGTTTCTGTTGAGTGTATATTTCGTTCGTACGAGGTATCAAATTTCACGATTGCGTTTCGATATGCCAACATTTATGAACCGTTACTTTATGATAATTCCTCGTCACTGGCACGGCCTTTGGTGTTCTTTGCAATATTAAATATTTGATAGAAAACGATTGATAGTAGTAGTAGCTGTACTAGCGGGCGAGCAGCGACAATTCATTACAAAGGGGAGCACAGAACTGCATGTCGGTGCTCATAATTAAACTACAAGGCAAAGTACAAAAACCAGACGATCGAGTAAACAGCGTGAACATAGTTACGTAGAACACTAGTTGTAGCAATACTGTTTTAAACGTTCATGGATAGAAAAGTTCCCGACGAGAAAGATAACATAAGTTGAAGCTCTTATTTATACGCATGTACACATGCGTGGGATCAGTTTGCAGATGGAGGTTTGTGGGGTGGCTTGTGAGCGTGAGTCGGCGGCTTCTTTTCGACGGTTGGAGGCTTCAACTTTCTGGGTGGCTTGTGGGAATCTTTTGCCTCCTCCACCAAATGGTCTCCAGGGTGATGATCATGAGGTGGCTTGTGCTCTGGAGGTGGCTTCTCTCCCTTTCCCTTACCCTTGGGAGGTTCTTCACCATGGGTTGGTGGCTTGTGCTCTGGGAATGGCTTCTCTCCAATGTCGAGTGGGGTTGGTGGTTTATGTTTTGGAGGTGGCTTCACTCCCTTGGCCGGGGGCTTGCCAGCCAAACTTGGCGAATTTTGTTCATCAAGGGATTGAGACTCGAGTAGAAGTCGTCCAGGGTGATGATCGTGAGGTGGCTTGTGCTCTGGAGGTGGCTTCTCTCCCTTTCCCTTACCTTTGGGAGGTTCTTCACCATGGATTGGTGGCTTGTGCTCTGGGAATGGCTTCTCTCCAATGTCGAGTGGGGTTGGTGGTTTATGTTTTGGAGGTGGCTTCACTCCCTTGGCCGGGGGCTTGCCAGCCAAACTTGGCAAATTTTGTTCATCAAGGGATTGAGACTCGAGTAGAAGTCGTCCAGGGTGATGATCGTGAGGTGGCTTGTGCTCTGGAGGTGGCTTCTCTCCCTTTCCCTTACCCTTGGGAGGTTCTTCACCATGGGTTGGTGGCTTGTGCTCTGGGAATGGCTTCTCTCCCTTGTTGAGTGGGGTTGGTGGTTTGTGTTTTGGAGGTGGCTTTGCTCCCTTTGTCGGAGGCTTGCCAGCTAAACTTGGCGAATTTTGTTCATCTAGGGAGTGGGACTCGAGTAGAAGTCGTCCAGGGTGATCATGGTGAGGTGGCTTGTGCTCTGAAGGTGGCTTCTCTCCCTTTCCCTTACCCTTGGGAGGTTCCTCACCATGGGTTGGTGGCTTGTGCTCTGGGAATGGCTTTGTATCCTCATTATCAAGAAGGGTTGGTGGCTTGTGTTTTGGTGGTGGTTTCTCTCCCTTGGGAGGTTTGCCTTGCAAAGGTGGCTTGTGAATTGGAGGTTTGTTCTCGTGTTTGGGAGGCTCATGGTGATCAGCTAGTACTGAGGCAGTGCTGAGAAGCACCACTCCAAAGAGCAACACTAGGCAGTATTTGGTAGTCATCTTAATTTGGACTCTCGATGGTTCAAAACAACAAAAACTCTAGTCTTTTATAATGGATCAGGGCTAGCCTAGTGCGTCAGCTCACATGTCACTCCGCATTTGAATTTCTACGTACACATCAATCCAAAGCCGATACGTTTTCTTCTTTTAACATTCTATTAGAGTAGGGTCCATGAATTGGGTCCTGCGGAGTTGAAAAGTTTGACAATGTTACAAGGTAGTCTCGGTGAAGGGAAGTGGAAATTAAGTAACCGTATGAGCTCTTCTAATTGCATGAAACCCATTTAGTGGATCATGTTCAAAACTTGGTTCTTCGATCTACTTACTACCTTGAAGATAAAAGTCTTCAAATCCTTGGAATCCATGTCTCTAATTCTCACCAATAGGAAGGTGATTCGGTGAAAAAAGAAAAAAGAGTACATTCATATAATAAAATATATAAAATTGATCAAATGGAGATAAACTTGTGTCACTGTTAATGGCACATGGAATTGAAGTGCTAGTCCGACATCGTGGGTAGATAATTCGATACATATATATCTGCCGGCATGAGAAATGTACAGTAGCATTAGCTAGATACATTAATAAATAAACCTAGCAAATTATACTGGTTCCATTTCCCACTTAGGTTGGTGACTTCCGCTAGACATGTGACACTAGAATACCAAAAGTACTGTATTATAAATGAATACTAGTGGCCCCATGAATTGGGGGCTCAGTGAGTAAAGTCTATGTGAATAGCGGAAAGCTTCTGTACTATGGCCCAATAAAATTAAATGTTACTAATTGTAAAGGAAGCTATATATATATATATTATCGAACTTCCATGTGTCACGCGGTACATGATTAAATTATTATATATGCAGTGAAATGTCTGAAAGAGATCATAATAATAATATTTTAGCAAGTCATGTCTCACTCAAAATTAAATGAGTCGTGTGAACTATATATTGAAGTTTGGGGCATACAGATCATGTAGACTCGATAATATAATTATTATATAGTAGTACCACTGCCGAAACAATTAGAAGTTGTCGACTATTAAGAAAAGTGCCACTGCGTGCATTAATTATTAATCTAACCGCACCGACATCATTTACTAATTAGTGGAACTGTTTTTCAAAGAAAAAAGTGGATTTGCTCAACAAATTACTTTTTCACCGACTGGATTCAAACCCCACCGCCAGTTAATTTCTTTTCCAAAAGGCAGGCAGAATATTATCTCCACCAGCAGAAATTGTTTTTAGCGTAGACTAGCATACGTATATATGTATGTGTGTGTATATATATCTTTATACTTAAAATATTTATTGCCTAATGAATAGTATGAAGAGTAATGATAAACAGTACTCTTATTTTACGTTTTTTTTTTCCGTCTCTCTCTACATTCTCAAACCAATATTCTTTACAAAATACCACAAAATCAATATAACATATCACAAAATCACTACAACAAATCACACAATCACCACAAAAATATTACAAAATATCACAATAGATCTCAAAATCACCACACAAAATCACAAGTACAAACCAAACTCATTGAAATCATCTCAAAATCAACATAGGATGATCACAAACTCACCGTAAATCATCATAATTCTACAAAATCACAAAATGTACAAATTTACAAAATCAGAAAATGAGAGAGGTAGAGGGCTGGGCATGCAGGAGCAAGGGAGGTGCCATGGAAGGCTGGTGGTGGCGTTGTGGGCTGTCGTGGGCTTGGCTAACGGTGGCGTTACAGGGAGAAACCCGTGCTTGTAGAGGCGCTGCGTGGTGGGGCTAGGGAGGAGCTACGGGTGGTGAGTTCCATGGAAGTGGTCCACAACGTGAGGGAAATTCAGTGGTGGTGCTTGGTGGAGCAGGGGCTGAGCCACGGTGGCGCAAGGGTGGAGAACCTATGCGTTAAGACTCATTTCCGGTTGCTCGCATGTGATTAAGGAAGAAGTTGCCAAGTAGTTTCGACAGTGGGTTTTGGTCGTCGACGTGAGGGGAAGCTGGTGACGTGATCGATGGAAACTGCACGGCTGCTTGAGGAAGGAGATTGGGTGAGAGAGAGGGAAGACATGGCTGTGAGAGAGAGAGAGAGAGAGAGAAATGAAAATGTTTGGGATTTAAATCCAACCCTTCATCATAAGTCTCTAAATTTGATCCAATAGTGAAAATTTAAATACTGATTTAAATTAATTTAAAATAGATAATCAATATTTAAAATAGATAATCAATATATTTATATCATAAATAAATTATCTAATTTAATTTATAAAATATTAATCTTTCGTCATTAAATAAATGATAAAGTTTTATTAAATATTTTTTTAAAAATAAAACTATTTAAATAATTAGAGTTTTAACATAATTTAAATATAATAATATTTTTAATTAAATAAATTAGGCGTTTGCCTACTACTAGTGTGTATATATATATATATATATATATATATATGCAGTTAAAGTTGGAATATGAACCAATATTTTAATTAATAGAATTGGTGTCAGAAAAACAAGTGCATGCGTTTAAACCTATATATGTGTGAATTGTATATATTATATCGTTTATCACCGAATTCAATTACGCTCAAATTATATCTATATCTATAAATATATATATATATATATATATATATATATATATATATTCGTCCAATTTTTGGATATGCAGTACTACTCATCCTATGAGTGATAATTTTAGGTAATTGTGATCTGAAATAGTTCGCTAGCTAGCCATGCGCACATTGCAGACTAAATACTGCATATATATATATATAGATATATAAATGTGCTTTCGGTAAATTTCCCAACTAATAAATCACTATGAGGAGATCAAATGTCCACCTAATTACACGTGCTCCAATTGTTGATGAATGCCCAAATTCAAAATAAATTGGAGTCGTGATCGATTAATCCAACTCAAAATTAATGCATGTTATGATCAATTGGACCTCTAGAATTCCGGCATCCAAACTAAAATTAACGTGTTGAATTTGGATTTAACCTTGATCTAGACTGGCTTACAAGTTTATCCCAATAATTAGTAAATATATTGCAAAAAAAAAAAAAAGTAAGTATATAGTAATTACACTGTATTTATATATATATATATATTAATTAAATAGTCTATAATATTACAGACTATGTGCGGACTTGCATTTTCTTGCTCAATCATTGATTTATATCTATGTATAAATTTATTGTTGGAGGCTTTTTCCAAACTACAAAAAAAATAGAGCACCGGCCCCGACCATTATTTCTCTTGCCGTCGTTTCCGCATTTAACCAACATCTTTTATATGGGCTACAAATATTCAATATATAGAATGCACTTACACGGTAATTTTTTTTTTTATTCTTCCTCTTAGCATAATGCTTTTAACGAGGTTTCAGATCTCACGAGGGAAGCATATGGTCACATATATGTCAATAGTGAGAAGTACTGTTATCATCATTACGTGATGTTTTAAAAATTCTCGTCACCGGCATAAATATAAGAAAAATTCTATTCCTAAACTTCATACATCACATATCAATTTTTTTATAATTTCTTTAATTTTATTCTCTTATTAAATATGTTGTATATGAATTATAAGTAGAATAATTCAATTATATTAAGAATAATAAAACTAAAAAAAACTTTAAAAAAATAAAAAAATTTTGATGTGTGGTGTATGAGCTAATTAATAGCAATGCTTTAAATATAATGCTTTTAGTGTTTTTTTTTTTTTTTTCTGCAACATTAAATATTGTTAGAAAACGATTAGATATAAATAGACATTACGTACGTACGTAGTATCTGGCAACAACACACTACAATAAGAAGCTAGCGCATAACTGCATGTCAATGCTCGTAATTAGGGCACAAGGCCGGGTACAAATTATATAACGAGAACACAACATGAACATAGATCACTACAAGTAGCTGGAAACTGTTCCATGGATGAACAGTGTCTGACAAGAAAGATATGTAAATTGCAGCTCTTATTTTTATGCAAGTAAACATGCGTTCGATTAGTTTGCGGACGGAGGTTTGTGGCCGGGTGGCTTGCGAGAGGGAGTAGGCGGCTTCTTTCCAGCGGTCGGAGGCTTCAACTTTCTTGGTGGCTTGTGGGAGTCTTCTGCATCCTCAACTGAATGGTCTCCAGGGTGATGATCATGAGGTGGCTTGTCTCCCTTTCCCTTACTCTTGGGAGGTTCATCACTATGGGTTGGTGGTTTGTGCTCTGGGAATGGCTTCTCTCTCTTGTCGAGTGGGGTTGGTGGTTTGCGTTTTGGAGGTGGCTTTGCTCCCTTTGCCGGAGGCTTGCCAGCTAGACTTGGTGAATTTTGTTCATCTAGGGAGTGGGACTCGAGTAAAAGTCGTCCAGGATGTTGATCATGTGGTGGTTTGTGCTCTGGAGGTGGCTTCTCTCCCTTTCCCTTACCCTTGGGAGGTTCCTCACCATGGGTTGGTGGCTTTTGCTCTGGGAATGGCTTCTTATCTTGATCATGATTATCAAGAGTGGTTGGTGGCTTGTGTTTTGGTGGTGGTTTCTCTCCCTTGAGAGGTTTGCCTTCCAAAGGTGGCTTGTGAATAGGAGGTTTGTTCTCATGTTTGGGAGGCTCGTGATGATCAGCTAGTACTGAGACAGTGCTGAGAAGCACCGCTCCAAAGAGCAACACTAGGCAGTATTTGGTAGTCATGACGTAATTGGTCGAACGATCCCTTATGGTTTCGAAACAACAAGAATTCTGTGTCTTTTATAATCGATCAGAGCTGTAGCCTCTTACGTCAGCTCACATGTCACTCTGCACTTGAGCTTCTACTCACTCCAAAGTCGACACGTTTTCTTGTTTGGCACATTATAAATGTAGGGTCCCATTAGGTCTCGTGGAGCTGAGATGTTTGACAATGTACCAAGGTTGCTCCTGGTGAAGGCAATTAACTGAGAATTTACACCTCGAATTCTTTATATGTATTTTTAACATGATCATCCGTATATAATATAATATGTAGTTCCCACGGAAGGGAAGAAAAATAAATTAAAGAAATTCTTGTATGGGTCATTAACGAGTACACACTTTGGCGTTACCATAAGAAATATGTACAAAAGAGACTGTAATGTGCGTACGTAGATTCTCTCTATATATATAATTGAATGCTATTTTAACTGAATAGTAATTAAGCCTGTGTGAAAACCTTTACTAGTGGCTCATAAAAATGTTAATAAAATCTGATCATGGGATCAGATATCGAGCTCCCAACTTCATTTTCAATATCCGTCAGTCTTCCTCCGGCACGTGGGGTTAGTATTGATGTTCGACCTGGACCATATATACCATGATGCAAATCTCTTCTGTTACATTTTTCCTGACTAAAGACTAGACGGTAGAGGAATGGGTTTCTCCGTTATTCAATCTATCATATCAGAGTGTACGTAGCACCACTCAACTCGTCATAGTTTCCAACTATGGCATGGCATGAGTCCCGCGTCAATTCGTAATTATTATATGGTGCCTGCTTAGAAAAAAGATTAATTAATTAATTATACTCGGTAAGATATGAAAATGGTCCTGTGTGAACTGTTGAAATCAGAGGCATACTGATAATGTGGGCTTGTTCCTATTACCACTTTGGACTCAATATATAGCAGTACTGCATGCGCGCAGCCAAGACATGAAGTTGTACGTGGCCAATAAAAAATGCCATGCAGTTCCTCTAATTAACGCACTGACATGTACTTTTTGTTTTAATCCCGTTGGTTTCTCTCTATTGATCTAATGTCAATTTTGTGTGATTTAGGAAGAAAAATAAAATGAAAATGAAAAAAATATGTCTGATCTGTTCGCTAGAGTCCATGAATGGCCACCCAAAAAGAAAGCAATCAAGATGATATGCCCCCCCGTATTGGAGAGTTTAGCAAAAATGCCTTGTTGCATTGCTGATAATTGCGATAATCATATATATCTAGGATAACCGGTATATAGGCCTATGTAGATAAAGTAACGAAAATACCAAAGAGTTAAAGTTGGTTGAACGGTACTTGAAAAGGAGAAAGTACTTAAAATCAGCTCAACGTACAAACTTTTTCATTGAGTTGCAACTCCACTAGCTGCATGTCCTCAATTTTCTTTTCACTGCGAGTTGAAGAAGCAAAAATCAACCAAAACGATGATATTAGTTGGGCGATAGAGAGTTTATGTGGCTTCCTAGATTAGTTTGCACAGACAGCTAGGTCACATGCAAACGGGTTTTGATGACTATCGAGACAAGGCCAAGCTAGGCTTACCGTTTGGCATCATCTTTTGGGCCCTCTAATTAATAGTTTAATTTTATACTAATCGTGGGACTCACCAACGCGTGAAACGCGTTGGGCTCCAGATTTGTACCCTGAAATGGGCCATCGAGGGACAGCCCTCAGTCTCCGATCAATACTCGCGGTACTAACTCCCGAGAGACTTCCTGCTCATATTCAGATTACGTAAATGGTTGGGGTCCCGAGACTGGGTTTCGAGAGTCTCCATCGACATTATTATTATTATTATTTTATTTAATAATTAAGTAAGAGTTATTTTATTTAAGTCTGAGTATACAAGGAAAAACTGTCAATAATCCTTCGGAGTGTGCACTCATTGGTTTCAAGTTTCTTGATTGTTTCATAGTTATTTGTTGTGTATATTTTCGGTCGGTCGGTCGGTCAGTGTAATTTTTCTAATTGTATAGAATATAGATGCAAAACACCCAACAGTCATATCTTGAACTTAGACGTACACTAGTAGGACTGTTCATTTAAATCGGATTTTTTTTCTTGCTCGGTCCATAACCAGGTTCCAGTTACGGGTTCTGGATTGTAGGGATGCTATCCGCCCCCTACGGGGTGGGGTGGGGGCTACCCCGCTCCCCCATGGGCAGGGGAGAGGATTTCCTACCTGTCCCCCACCCCCGTTGTGGGGGGGCGGGGTGCGAGTAAGGGGGTCAATCCGTTCGCCCTTGCCCCCAACTAGGCCTAAAATGGCCTAGAAGCTTTTTTTTTTAGGCCCAGAAATAGTTCTCTAGGCCATTTTGAGCCCATAAAATTAGAAAAAAAAAAGAATTAAAAAAATCAAATTAAAAAAAAAAAAATTACTTGAATAAAAATAATATATACATGATACAAATTTACTAATTTAAAGCAAATGAAGTATTACTACAGACTACTAGTCTACTACCTAATAAACTAATAATAATAACAAAACTATTACAAAATTGAAAGGATAAACAATTACAAAATTACAAACATAAAAGTATCCAAGGGACATTGTATCAATATTACAAATCATTCAATATATAATATGTACAAATTATTTAAATTTCAATATTCTAAAGATGGAGCTGCTTGAGTCTTTGACTGTGACATTTGGGGCGGCCCGGGAAGGTAGTCATTTTATTAACTCATTGAGATTTGAGGCTTGAGCACATATTCATATTGCAGCGGAGGTAGATGTCGTCTAAGTCTTCTCATGCGTTACTACAACAATTAATGTTAAAATTAATACCAATGAAATCGAAATGAATATAAATAAATCAAAATAATAAAATAAAAATAACAATTACCAGGTGGTCCAAATCCAGACTGATCACCACCCTCCTTCTCGTCGGTCTCCTTAAAATCTAAAACATCCGGAACATGAATATCATTTCCCATCGTTCAACTCTGTGTGTATATCAATACCTCCATAGTTGTAGGAGACAATAAACTATAAAAAATATCCAATATGCGCTCTCTGGTGCTAAAGGCTGACTCTGAGGCAACGATTCTAATATGATGGCCAAAATACAGCAAACCATCTTAGAAATGATGTGATATTTCTTTGTTGCTACCTTCCACCATCCTAATTTATCGAAATCACCATCATCTTGAATAAGATCCCATGATAAATAGTTGTCTAACTTCAAAACCACATTCATAGATTGGCGAACTAGTGTGGGATTTTGTATGAGGATCTTAGTTCATGTCAATCTGTGCTTCTTTGTTGGTCCAGTGTCTGGATGAGGCATTAGGGTAGGTGTAGGTGTAATAGATGCAGTACTACCCTTAATCGTATTAAACTCATCATACACTTTAGTCAGGGTATCTCGGGCCATATCACCAATAAGATCAGCCCATGCCTGATCGTGTGCATGTCCCAAACCATCTAACATGCCTGAAATTTTCAGACGGGGATCAAGAATAACAACTACATTTGACAAAATATTTAGTCTACTCAAATCTCCAAATACTTGTCATATTTGACCCTCATGGTCAATGTCATCCTCCTTATATTTAGATTGGAACCCCTATACATGTCGTCTAATTTTTATTTCAGCCTACATATTTGTTGACAAAACTCATGGGTGTAGGGTACAAAGAACCAGATAACTTCAATGTGACATCGTAAAAAAATTTGAGAAAATCAACAAAAGTAGAAACTACCTCCCAATCATCATCATTAGGCTTTCCTAATCCCTCGAGCTCATCAAAGTATTTGACATATTGAATGTTTTCATCACCGAATAATTGAAAGGCTGCCTTATATTTTTGGGCCGTCTCCAACATCAAGAAGGTTGATTTCCATTTGGTATGAACATTAGTACAAAGACCATTATTCGATGTTATGCCCGCAGTCTTTGCAGTAACCTTGAATTTCTCCAATCTAGAAGGAGAAGACCTCACAAATTTCACAGTCATTCTAACTCGTCCAACTGAGTCATCAACAACTTTCAACCCCTTAGTCACAATTATATTTAAGATATGTGCAGTATATCTACCATGCAAATATTCACCACCCAAGAATGTCTAATTTTCCTCTAAGATAAATATTCAGATATCTCATGGCGACATCATTAGACGAGACATTATCTACCAAAAATTTCAAAACCCGTGCCAATCCCCACTCCTTTATTGCGGCCTCCTAGGCCTCTTCAATCGTCTTCTCCTTGTGATCAGTTATTTGACAAGATTTAATAATCTTTTTGTGAAAAATTCAATCAAAATCAACAAAATGCACAATCAAAGACATGTAGTTCATATTTTGGACAGAAGTCCAAGTATTGGTAGTGAGGAAAACTATCAAACCTGCCAATTGGCCCCTCAAAACATTTTTATCTTTTTTGTACATCTTTTTAATATCATTTGCCACAGTGTAGCAAGAAGGAAGCGTAAATCTAGGTTCCAATTCTTGGACAAGTTCTTTGAACCATCTACCATCCACAAACTGAAAATGTAACTCGTCTATGATAACCATACTAGCGAACTTCCTTCTACACTCATCGGGATTATACTTCATGTACCCCATCAACGTTGGACCCCCACTATTCTCATTCACAATTTTTTTTAGTCCAATATTTAGTCTAGATTGACTCTTCTCCAGTAAAGATTTTAATATTGGACTCTCATTGCATTGTTCCTCTAAATGGACATTTAACTGGGATGTACCGTGTTTCCTATAGTGACATCCATATATTTTTCCACAGTGATTACATTTAGTTTGGGGGTTATTGGGGTCACCACCATCTAGTTTGGTAAAATGAGATAAAACTATGAAAACAAGTTTCTTGCCCTATGTCAGTGTGGGCTTGGGGGTGGGGTAAAGTGTTCTCCCAGGGGTTGGAGTAGGGTTAGGTTCTGGGGCAAGGGTACAGGTAGGGGCAGGGGTACTGGTAGGGGTATGAAAGATATCATTGAAATCCCTTTAAGAAGACATTCTTGATTTTCTAACACAATAAAAAATTATAAAATCAAGCAACACACGATATAAGAAAATCATAATAATACACCATACATTAAAAAATAAGGAAAAGTGTAAAGCCAACACAAGACATAAAAACAACATTTAATAATTCACCAAACAATTAAAAAAAATGTTTCCTAGTTTTAAGAGTTTTAAATGAAAGAACAAAATTTTAGCTAAATGTATTAAAAGAAACAAAAAATGGGTCATCAAAGATTTAAAACCATTCTCTTTCTAAAAAAAAAAAGAGTCAAAGACCCCTACCAGTATTTAAGGGTTTCCATTGAAACCCTAAATTGAAATTTTAGGGGTTTCAATTTAAATTGAAATTTCGAGGGGAAATCCCTAAATCAATTTAGAGTTTCAGATTAAACCCCTAAATAAATTGATTTAGCCTTTTAGGGGTTTCAATTGAAACCCCTAAATCAAACCCTAAATTGATTTCATAATTGAAACCCCTAAATCAATTTAGGGGTTCAACCCAAAACTACTAAATAAATTGATTTACGTGTTTCAATCGAAACCCTTAAATTGAGATTTCAGGAAATCAATTTAGAGTTTCGGATTAGAACCCTAAATTAGTTTAGGTTCCAAATCTGAAACCCTAAATAAATTGATTTAAGGGTTTCAATTGGTTTCAAATCCGAAAACCTACAAAGAAAAAATAAAAAATTCAAACACAGTGCACACACCACACAAATTCGTTCAATTTCAAACACATGCACAAATGAGAATCCACAGCACACAAACTCACAGTCACTCTCATCCTCCATCTCCAATGCAACCCATCATTCCTCCAATATCCAATCCAAAAATCAGAAAAAAAAAAAAAAAAAAAAAAAAAATCTAGTTTCCAATCGAGGTCCAGAGTAAGGAGTCTTAACCTTGGCGCAGCAAATGACAGATGGAGCGGCGACGAGTCTCAGTCTTCCGATGTTGTGCTCGTGCGAGAGAGAGAAGAGATCAAGGGAGAGAGACAGAGAGAGCATGAGAAAGTGAGTCTGAGAGAGAGTTCGAGTCTTTGAGAAGACGGGCCAGGGGGACTTAACAGCTAAAATACTAAAATGAAACGGCGTCTTTTTGTCATGAACAAAACGATCGTTTCACTTATGGAGTGTTATATATATATATATATATATATATATATATATATATAATAATAATAATATAAATATATTATATATTATGTGGGCCAAGGGAAAAACGGAGTAGGGTTTAGCCCTTTTCGTCCCCCGTCTCCATTGGAGGCCTCTGGTGTGGGCAGGGCCCCCCACCCAAGCATGGGCAGGGGCAATGCAGCAGGTTATGGGGCCCCGCTACTCACCCCTACTGGATTGCATTAGGAGACAGTGACGAAAGAAGTAACAATAATGATTGATTTGAAATAATGTTACAATCCTTCTTTTTCATTTCTTTTTTTTTTTTTTTACCGATTAACGTGACATATATGCATCGATGCGTCTTGTTCTATATATGTCGGTGCTGCAATTCATAACGTTTGCGAATTGTGTTTCTTCAATTCCCATTGGGGATGGTGACCCTTGAAAGATAGTTACACGTGAATCTGTCCTTCAAACTTACTTTCTGAAATTTTAATTTGTTACATTATAAATTAATTGGCTAGACTATATATGTGTGTCTACCTACGAACCAAGTAGTTAATAATCGAGATTCAAAAAATAAAAAATAAAGTTGTTAATAATCTGATACTTGTTCGCTTTGATGGCATTATCCACGCTATCTACTTAGGTTGCTGAGTACTATGCTTTGATACATAAATAATAGTGCGTAATTGACGTAAATATATACAATTATATTGAAATAATGCATATGACCCAATTCTCCAAATGAAAATTTTGGGTTCGAAATCCTACCTCCTTTGTAAAAAAGAAATATATTGAAATGTATGCCAGAACTAACACGATAGACCCTCACTACAACAAAATGACTATTTTGGAACGAAAATTTTCTTCCCAAAAATTTATTGTTTCATACCAAAGTAGTTTTTGGGATGAAAAGAAAGTGTCACAAATTCGTCTCAAAATCACTGTCCCAGAAGGTTTTTTGGGACAAAAATTTGATTTTCATCCTAAAATATATTTTTTAAGTTGAAATTGGAAAAAACCGTTTGATAGCGTTATAACGGAAATTATTTTGGGGATGATTTTATTTCATTCTAGAAATGCAGTCAAATGACAAAATTTACCTGTTCGAGCATCTAAAACTGTTCGAATAGATTTGATTATTTGTTTGATTGAATAAATTTGGTTTCAACAGTGTTCGTTTGGACGTCACCATTTATGTTCGAACTTTCTACAATGTTTGAACGTATATAGTTGAATTTTCAAACTAAATATATTCACGTTCGAACACGTGCTTGATAGTTTGAAATTACTGTTTCATGTTAGAACATTTTACTATTCAAATTCGTTCGAATGTTTATTGTATCATTTGAACATTTATGTAATGTTTGATTTGCCCGACGGTTGTTCGAATGTCGTTTACACATTACGTTCGAATGTCTTTTTAAATTGTTCAAATGGTTGGCACTTATTAGTTGTTTGAACTATTTTTTTGCATTCGAACAGTATAATATTTTTTCAACCCGTTAATAGAAAACAAAATATACATAAATAACATCTGAAAATATATTAATACATGTTCAACAAACATAAAAGTAGTCTTGCAAGTGCAAACGACCTAAATAATAATGTAGTTTTCATAATACAAAAGACAATTGAAAATCTGATCTATAAATTAAATTAGTTGCTTATAGGCCTGAATTGTTGCATAAGTATTTTCATTTGGAGTTGCATTTCTCTCCTTAACTCCGCTTACTGCTCTTCTTTATGTTGTTTCATTCGCATCTCCAAGTCAACTCGTTGGGCCACTTGAGCATCTAACTCATGCTGCTTTGTCCTCAATTTATCGATTCTAATATCGCTTCCTCTAATACTCTAGAAGTGTTGGAGGCATTACGGGACGATGAGGACAAGCTAGAAGGTTTGACGCAATGAGCAAAACCCATCAAATAGCTTGAATGTGGAACTAGAATCTTGTAAAAGTCTCAACATCACTTGTGAAATTTTGATTGGTTGCAAATTTAGCACACAGAGCAACCATTTTTTTCCTACACATAAGAGAAATAATTAATATTTTCACAAATATATAAATACGTTTAATTAAGACAGATAATAATACTTACATAATTTTCATGGGCGACATGAGGAGTCTACTCTCCATTTTGATCAGTATGTGATGTAGCATATAATTTTGTTAGATCGTAATTGCTATCTGAGTCTTGTTACACAACAAATATTTTATAAATAGAAAATCATTAGAATTCGAAAAACAATCAACTTGAGAAATCTATTATATAAAATAGATTTACCAACTTCTTAGAGTGGAGATGGAAAGATCTTAAACCTGCATGGTGATGAACCTTCAAGTTCGATCTATTTGCTTTGATTATAGAACTTTGCTCCTGCATAGAAGTTATAAATATTAGCAAGAAAAATTATAAACCATTACAGGTAAAACAAGTTATCTATTTACCTTAAATTCAGGATCCTTAAATATATCACAAAGTTTCTTCCAATCTGAAAGTCGGACGTCTTGGAAAGTATGTTGGTGTGTGTCGTCATTGTTCTCGAACTTATTATAATGCTCATGACATCTGGCCTTATATTTTTAGAATGCATTACACATAAGCTCATCAACAGTCTTGCGCTCCTCCCTCCAATCAAAATTTAGTTTGAGTCATCCTTGAAAAAATAAGACTCATGAACAAATTAATTGCATGCATATTCTATATTTTGCATAGACATTAAATAATTTGATAAATGAATAAACAATTACCAAATAGCGTTTCTTAATAAGCGCTTTGACATATTGGACAAGTTAATGTCATGAACTCGTAGCTAAAAGTGCATAAATTCATATAAGAGCACACACATAAAAAGCAAGCCAGACCATTAGCTCTCCTTCACCTCCGGTATAATCGTAAAAAATGTTAGTCTTAATCTTACAAATTTTATGATATTTTTCCAACGCCATGCCGCTGATAGTGCCTCGACCTTGATAATATTGTACATTTAGCTCTTAAAAAAGCATATTTATAGTACACATGAAAGAAATGATATTTGAATTTAATATGCTTATGTGTGATTTATCTTAATTGAAATAATATTATATCAAATTTTTACCTTGGTTAGAGAGTTAATATCCAGTGGTGAGTCAGTCAGAGAACTAGGCATAGGTAGAGATAGGATGCGAACGTCCCTCCTTTTAAGTGGAATGATTCTAAAACACTTATACATGCATCACATAAAATATCTGTATCAGTTTCAGTGGACCATTCACCTCCTCATCTGTAGATACTTAAGATGAGTCCACATTTTTCTCAATTGTCGCATCAATAATTTCAGTCTCAATATATTCCTTATGCAAATGAATCATCTCATACTAGCTCAAATTCACAAACAAGTTAAAGACAAGCTGACTCTCTTTATTATTTCTTGAGTAAAGAGATCATCTTCTTCTTCGTCTTATCCCTCTGCCTCGGGGATAACATCATATATATTTTTTGGAGAAAACTTTTGTACGACTCACCATTTATTTCCTAACTCGAGATCATCTAAATACAATATTTGAGATACTTGAGAAGCCAAAACAAAATGATCATCATCATACCATTTTTTTGATATATTAATACTCACAAAATATTCATCATCACGCATGCCCCTTTGAGAGTTTCTTAAATCTCACCAATCACACTTAAACATACATACCACAAGCTCTCCCAAATATTGCAAGCCAATTATATCCACAACAACCTCATAAATATCAATGTTCTCTCCCTCATGACTTTCATCGACTAGGACATCATTATTTTAAATTTTTCTATAACACTCTATCCATTGTGTAATACCTACTTTTTCGAGAAATACACATAGAATATTGAACTGTGGATCTCAATGGGCGACACGCCAATGCATACAGTTCGTTCGAGACTTCGTGAGGATTTCTACCATGCATTTATACAACCTACATATTGAAGAGAGCATAAACGTATAAAAAATAAGCAATCACTAGATAAAAATCTTAACTAAAAAATTGTACAATATAATTCATTAACTACTGTTCAAACCATTTTGGAAACTCTTCTTCATCTTATCTATATCAATTGCTCATTGTTCGTTGAGCATGTTAATATGACCATTGAAATAGAAATTTAGTAAATAATGTATAACTTGCATAGATTTTTAAGGAGATTTCAATATCAATTACTAAATAAAGACAACTTACTTCAAGTGGCTCTCTATCTCAATACAATTGTTTAGCGCATACCACTGAACATTTTCAAACTCTCTTCCAGACAAATCATAACCACGCTCTACACCAAGTGGATGTACGTGTTGAAAAAACACAAAAATAACATTTTTTTATCTTGTTTGGTCAACATCAAAGTTTCTTTTTGGCTAATCAAGTCTATGGAAGTACTTTGAACAAAATATATGTCACTCATCGTCAATATATGCTTCTGCAATTGACCCTTCTAAGCAAGCCTTGTTACCCATTTTGCGTTTAATCTCTCCATTTAACCGTTCAATAGGATATATCTATCTATACTGGACTGATCCTGCAAGTCGAGCCTTACGTGACAAATGAACGGCTAAGTGAACCATGACATCGAAGAACTACGAAGGGTAAATACTCTCCAATTTACACAATATTATAGTAATATTCCATTTAATACGTTCCAAAGCTTTTACATCCAACGTTCTAGCACATAAATTATTGAAAAATGCACTTAGCTCAGTCAAAGTAATGCGTACATCCCTCTTCACGTACCCATAGATTCCAACTGGCAAGATACGTTGTAAAAATACATGATAATTATGCCTTTTTAATCCAGTAATTTTTCAATCATTTATTTGCACAGACCATGTTAGATTTGAGGCATACCCATCTAGTAATTTGATTTTCATTAACCACTCACAATAACTTACCCTTTCGTTCCTTAACAGTGTATATCAACCAATTGGCATGTAGATAGACGAACCATTTTGTTGCAAGTGCATTTCTTATCTAATTCCCAACCGTTTTAGATCCTTCCTCGAGTTGAATGTATCATTTGTCTTGCCTTCAATTGACATCAATGTTTCTAATACGGACTCACATATATTTTTCTCAATATACATATATCGAGACTATGCCGCAATTTTAATGTCGACTAGTACGGGAGTTCAAAAAATATTCATTTCTTTGTCTAATTCAACTCATTCTCAGTTCATTTTAGCTTCCGTTATTTTTTACCAAATTCATTACTAGAGACATGCACCAATTGTGCAGGTACATCTTGCTCAGACAAATATGGTGGAGGGTGCCCCATTTAATAGTCCTATCAAACATTCTAGAGTTTACACACCATCTACGATCAACAGGTAAATAGCGACGATGACTCACGATCTATAGTTTCTACCCATACGTAAGCCACTCATATTGTGTGTGTTTGTTACATGTCGGACATGTCATTTTCTCCTTAGTACTCCAACCTGACAAGTTCTCATATGCGAAAAAACCATTTATTGTCCATAAGACTACAACATGAATCTTAAACAATTGGCTCGTTGATGCATTAAATGTGTTGACACCATTCTTCCATAAATCTTTCAACTCCGCAATCAATGGATGTAAATATACGTCTTTATTATTTCCCAGTGATCTCAGATCAGCCCAAGTCTAAGGTTGGCATGGATCGAGTGAGGTTTATAATACGCATTGCTGGTGGGGTGCCTATCGACCTAGTGAGTTATATATTTACTAGGATTCGATCAGAGGCCGACTACATTACGACGGATATATTGTCATTTGGGATCCTGATCACACGATTTCTACTAGCTGACGAGATCCTACCAGATATTGTTGAGCGTGTTTGTAAGCCAGTTAGACTGATCAACTCCTCGACATTGAGATTTTGTCTTCATGCTCCTATTATAGAGCCGATCGAGACTCAAGATGATGCACAATAGAGTGCGTACAGAGATCCACACACAGACATCAAATGTGATTGATGCAATGCGTACGAAGATTCGAAGTGCCATCTTTGACTTATATATAGAGATTAATGCTAACATCTCTCTGACTTACGTATAAAGATTGCTACCATCTCTGTGACTCAAGTCATGATTAGTACTCTGCTAACACAATTAGAGATACGCCTAGCTGGAGTTGAGAATGTGGTTAGAGAGTTGGATTCGTAGTAGTCTGTATCTTTTATTTGCATTTTTTTTTGTATGAGCAATATTTTTTGTTTTGTAATATTAATTTAATTATAAATCATCTTTTTCTTTTCTAAATTAATTATTGATTTCTATTATATATATATACATATATTCTTTAACAGTTAGAAGATTTGATTTTGGATTTTTTGTTTTTTATTTGCATGTTATGATGGATCATAAAATAATTTTTTCTTATTTTTATTTGCCTAATTCTGTGAATCATGAAAGGTAGAGAAATGCTGGTGAGTCACTGAGTAACAGAGGGGAGAGAAAGAAACGTTTTTCAGAAATTTTTAAAATTTTTGTTGCTTCTTGATTTGAAGATCTATTTTGAAATTTTTATTCGCTTCTTTTGTTTGTTTATTTTTTCCTTACACGTCTCTCTGGATCTAAGGGATGATTTCAAGTTTTTTTGCCATCGTTGTTTCTAGGAAAAAAAAGTTCATGAATTAAATTATTTTGATGCATTTATTGAAAATATCATCTGTGTTGGTGGGTATGCTGTTGTGATATAGTGTACGTTTTTTGCTTATTTAGCAGTGAGCATGGAGTATAATTGTTCTGATACTATCTTTTATTCACAACATAGCCTTTAACAAAATTGATGTATTATATAACTCATTTTATAAGTCACACATTGTTTATTTATATCTAAGAATTAAGTTGACATTAAACATAATGTTATACATGTATTCATTTTATGTTTCTTGACTGTCAGTGTTTTTTTTGGTTTGATTTTCTCATTCTTATTCGTTGAGTTGAGTATTTGGGGAAGGGACAGTGAGTCAGATTAATGGGTTGGGTTTATGTGTGTCAGTCGCTCAGTCTTCTTTTGTTTGTTTTTTCTCCTTCTTATTCGATGAGTTGAGTATTTGGTGAAGGGGTAGTGAATCAGATTAATGGGTTGGGTTTACATGTGTTGGTCGATCAATGGTTTTTTCTTTGCTTTTTCTCATTGTCATCCTGGAGTAGTTGGCTGATTTATGTTTTATTTTTTTGCGTAGTTAAATTTTTTACCCTTGGTTTATATATAAATGGTAATGCGTCTTTTGAAGTTTCATCTGTATTATTTTTTCTTCTCTCCTTTGTGTAACGTCTTTCTCACCCAAACTCTTCTCTTCCAATAATCAAGTTTCTTCTTAACTTTCAAGATTCACTCTTTTTTTCCCATGTTATGTGTTGGTCTTACAGTGTGGTTTTTTCCCCTGTTTCGTTACTCATTTTTTGTCGTCTATGTTTGTTTTGTGATTTTTTCCCCCATTGTGTGTTTCTCTCTGTTCCATTTCTTGGTGCATGTTTCTTTTCTGAATTTTTCTTAATTCTTTTCTCATCGGGATATTATTTTTTACTTCTCCTTAAGAACCGAAAGATTCTCATTAGGTAAAAACTAATTAGACTTAACCAAACATGATGGCATCAGTTTTTGATTTTTGGCTGATGAATTTTTTTACTTTATTTAATTTGTGTTTATCATCTGTATCTATCTTTTAAAATTTGGATCTTTAATTTTTGGGAAATTTATATTTTTAACGTGTTGGGTTTTATATATATATATTGTTGGATTTGTATATTTGGGATTTTCATTTCTAATTGTCTTATTATAGGGTTTAAGGGTTTTAATGAGGTCGTTGTCAAAAAAGAAAGAAACGAAAAAAAATAGGACTTTAGAGAATATTTTTGTTTATTTATCTTTCTAAAAAAAAATATTTTACTTCCATTTTTTCTCCATATTTTGATGTTTTAGTGAATTTTTTCCCTTTATTTATTCTGACTTATTGGTTTGCTTCTCGTAGGAAATTTGAAGTATTTTATTTGAGAAATGATGGTGTTTTGAGATTTGTATATCTTTCAGTTGTTTTTTCAAGCTTGTATATTTTGGTTAGTACTTTTTGGTTTGGAGTTCAACTTGCTTTGGATTATGTATATATCTTCCAATTTTATTTCCTCCTGGTTTCTATATTTATGTTGGTATTATTTGAGCAAGTAGGTTAAAAATTTACATTTTTTGAATGTTGATTATTTTTTCCCCTTTGTATATATTGTTGGATTTGTAGATTTTGTTATTAATAGGTTAACAAATGTTCTTCTATTTTTAGGCTTTTAGTTTTTCTTTTTTCCATTAAAACTCGAGGGTTTTATTAAAAACAGACACATGCTTCTCATTTGGTTTGTATGGTATTGGGATTTTTTAGTTTTTTATTTTTACATTAGAACTAAAGGATTTTATTGAAAACTGAGATATGCTTCTCGTTGAGTAAAATTAATTGGACTTAACTAAACATTATTTAATCAGTTTAGTTCACTTCAGCATGGGTGCTTAATTAGCTAAATAGCACAGATAAAACTAACCTTTAAATACCAAAATATAAAGCCAATAGTAGTTGATGCCCATAATTACAGTTTGAATTACCTTTTTGTGGACTTTTGATGTTGGAGTGGGATCTTATATTGATATATGTTATGTTATAGTTTTCTGATTATGGATTAACAAAGAACCTACTTTTTGATTTAAAGATCTAGTTTTGGAATTTTTATTTACTTTTTTTTTTATGTTGTATTTTTTCTGCATTTTTGCCTTTTTCCTCTTGCCGAGATTGTGTGAATCGGAAAACCAAGTTACAGAAGCATGGATCACTGTAGAAAGCACTTCTTCTGTAAATCTGTTCAGATTAATTAGGTCTCTCTCTCTCTCTGATTTTTGGAGCAACCAAAAAAAAGTAGAAGGAAGAAATTGTATAACTAACTAGGAGAAGGAAGAAACTGTTTTTTCATGATGTGTGTTTTCCCATATTGAAATCTCTTCAGATCAGTGTCGTGGTCTATCTTTCTCTCTCTGAGTTGTGGAAAAATCCAGAATACCTTTGGTTCAAAGAGTATTTGTGTGTGAAAATCAAATGTTTTGAATAGTGCAAATTTTTGCTTAGTTGTATTTTCTTTAGACTTGTTCTTTGAATGCTTGTTATTCTATTATTTTTTGGGTCTGATCTAGGTGTAAGATTTGAATTAGTTATCTTTCTTGCCTTTTGTGTATGCTTTTCCAAAAAGTGGAGGTAATGGGAAGGGAATGAAGGTTTGGTAGTTTGAATCTTGCATTTTGTTTTCTTGGGGTTTTGCTTAGTTGTATTTTCTCAAAGATTTGAATGATGTAGTTTTTTTATAAAAAAAAAAAAAAAAAGTTTCTGAACCAAACTAATTTTGATGCATTTATTGAAAAAGGATCCCTCAAATGCATCATGTGTATTCTGTTGTTGGAAGGACGACAAACAGACTGATGGTGAGTTTTGATTTTATCCTTAGTCAATATTCATTAGAACCAAACAGACTGATGGTGTCCTATCTATGTTGTAATTGGTTAGCATTTTCATTGTTTTTTGTTGGCTATTGTACATTTTTAAATATACCCATTGTTTGTTTTACCACCTTTCCCTTAGATACAATGGTCTGGTTCATGCTTGCAAGAATCAAGCTTCGCATTTTGTTTATTTATTTTTATTTATTCTTGTCCTTTTTGTGTTCAAAACATTGACTCAAACTTTATTTACTTAATTTTTTTTTTTTTTTTTTGTGTGATCTGGTTTGACTCTTATTAGTTCATGTGGTTGAAAATTTTGATATTCTAATGATTCTTTGAGTTTCTCTTGTTGATTTCATTCTTTTGAATATAGGCTATTTTATAAACTTCAAACATGCAATTCATGTCTGTCTTATTTCTAATGCTCTACTTCTCTTAGGTTTTATCGGAATCCTGAGCAAACAACCATTGTGGAATAGCTTATTGACACACTACAAGGTATTCCTTTCATGTTATTACGTTATTTAGGTTATCTGAGGCAATATCTTATCATACTTACCAATATATATAATGGAACAACACAAAAATATATATCATTTTTCTGGCAGGTAAATTATTAACATAAATTGAACATTAGACTTTGTTGCCCGCATTCTCTTTAGATAAGTATTTTCTTATTTTTTGTATCTATGTTTTAATGCAGCTTAAGTGATTTTAATTTAGTATATGCCTGTACAAACGGCAAACCTTAATTTAGTATATGTTTTATTGTAAGTCCTACAAAGACAATGGCTCTTCTGCTCCTGGTTTGTTGGTCCGCAATCTTCCCCTTCACGCAGCTGGGTCTCTTCCTTTCTTCTTCAAGTCTTTTTCTCAAGAAAAATTTTGTATTATTATCATTGTTTATTTTGTCTTATTATTGAAATATTTGTATTATTATCTCGACTTCTCATTTATATGCCACTAAGTTTGCCTTTCTCCTTTCTTTGATTCCTTTACTTTTGCAAAGTCGTTTTTTTTATCCTTTTATATGCAATATGATCCTAGCTAATTCCAATTAGCTTAGAAATCGATGAAAATTTTATATTATCTCATTTGTCTATGTTACTCTACTCCACCAACCTGTATTAAACTATGATGTATTTTGAACTAATCTTTTTATTTTCTTATGTCTCCAAATATGTAATTATTTTACTTCATTTATAATTTTTTTGTAAAAAGTTTTATTATCTTTGAATAATGATCTGTTTCACCCAACTAGTCAAACGTACTTTCCATGTTGCTTCCAGCCTAGTGTGTGTGTGTATATATATATGGCCGTAATCCTTTGATACTTTTGTCTTTGATCTTTGGCAGTCGATCGACCCGATTCTTCCACTTTCGTAAGAAACAAGCAGTAACGAATATGCCATGCCATAGAAAGTGTCACTGATCATCGAGTAGGGAATTTTTTGCATTCACTTCACTGAGTTCATACACGATATATCTAACGGTATCTTGCATATACTCGTTAATTAACTTTTATTTTAAATAGCTTCTTATAATCGGTTCTCTCACTTACGAATTACGATTATAGAGTACTACAACGTCATTGCGCTTTCTTTTTTATTTCAGTAAACTATCCTCGAATTTTTGTTATACTCTTGCAGAAGAATATTCCCAAAGATCACTTAAATAAAAACATCCATATATAGAAGAAAGCCCAAAGTACTACATGTAATAGACACACACAAATACATATATATGGGTGACAAGGTGTGGATATATATAGCAACGCAACAAGAACAAATTTTAAGTGCATTTCCAGGACGCTCTCTTGATAATTAGCTACAGGCACATTCGGATACTATGTACGTACGTACAATGAGTGCAAGCTAACTGCCATGAACGTAGCCCAGTTGTAGTGTAGTACGTAGCAGTACTACCAGCAGCAAACAGAACGATACTCCCCAAACGGAATGGCTAATACAGCAGCTAGCCCTTATTATTACATATATATATATATAAGGTATTAAAGCATGCAGCTTAATTGCTAGAGCGCACTCAAGTGGTTGTTGGTGGCTGGCGGGGTACCTTGTGCACCGGTGGGTAAGCCTTACGCGGCGTCTTGTGACCTGCAGGGAATGCCACTTCTTTCTCAAGTTGTTGATCAGTCTCACCAACGGTACCGGTTGTTGGCTGCTTGTATTTTGGGGGTGGTTTGTATCCCTTTCCCTTCCCCCCCTTGTGTGATTTTCCATCGAGGGTTGTCGTGATATCTTTGTCAAGGGGGGACTCCTCCACCGAAGGCGGCTTGTGTGGTGGTTTGTGGGGTGGTTTGTGGTGATCTGCGAGAGTGTGAGTGGTGAGAAGCACCACTCCCAGGAGCATTATTGGCAGCATGTATTTGGGAGACATTTTGGGCTGTTTTTTAGTTTGCAAACTGGAGTAATTTCGTTGCCTTTTTATAATGGGCCGGAGCCTATGTCCTCACGCCACCTGGTTTATTTATCTTATTTTTTTATTATATATCCTTTAGGATCTTTTGGATCAAGAAGATATATCCCACTGAGCTGAAAACTTGGACTATCCGCTCTCAAGTTGCCCCTGCCCGCGGCATGTTATTGAAAATCTTTTGTTAATTCTAGGCCTGCTTTTTCCATAAAGCATAGTTTGGCAACGGGTCTATCCATGTATGCATCCATGGGCACCGACGCAATGGTTCTGAATATATATGGGAATGGCGCAGTAATTAACACTTGGTTCTATATATGATTAAAGTGTATATTGTATAAGCTAGGCATGCATGCAGTGTTTTGTTCTACATAACTAAATTAGCATACCCTGAAGTATTATACAATAAATGAAGAGTAAAATGTTTAAAATAGAGTCAATATAATATGTTAATATTTTGATATCAAATTTTGGTTGAAAAACTTTTATATTCCGGGCCTTTATTCTTACTTTTTTAATCATATATATATATATATATTAGTGATCATGAGAAACCTCACAAACTTTCAAGTAAAGAGAAGATCATCTAGAAATATTTACAGATCAGTATGATGGAGAAAAAGGGTATAATTAGTGGGAAAAAATATTAAAAATAACTGCATTATTACTAATATAGATATAAAAAATTAATCATTTAAATAAATAAAATCAGCCACTGTAACGTCTCGTTTGTTTTCGTAGATGATATAAGATGAGTTGAGATAAAAGTTAAAAGTTGAATAAAATATTATTATAATATATAATTTTTTTAATATTATTATTTTTTTAGATTTAAAAAAGTCGAATTATTTATTTTATTTTATGTGATAATTTGTAAAAATTATAATAATTAAATAAAAATAATCAGATAATATGAAATAAAAATGATTATAAAAATAAACGAGATATTAATATATATATATATATATATATATATATATACACATGATATATAGTAAATAAATGAAGAGGGAAAGTGAAAGTAGGCTATAAATAGGCAATCTAGTGATTATCAAGATTTCGTATGATCTCAAACATGACGCCGCTGATCTTTTCTTCCGAAGCGTTGTGGATGAAGCTCATTGTAACGCATGTCGGCTCAGTGATCAACCACTGAACGTGGCTTGCTTTCTGGTTTAGAACACTGGAAGTTATGTTTGCGACGGCACCTTCTTCATTTCCCATGCACCCACGAATCCAGGATTGCGACCTTTATAGTTAGTCTTGATAATCATCCCTCTTTCTTCAAAAAGAGAAAAAATACATGAAATATTTAGACGTGAAATTTGATTAGATTTTTTTTTAAAGAGAAACAAGATTTTTAGGCAATACAATCTCACCAACTACAATTTTATATGAAAAATTTTATTCACCATATTACCATTCAACTTTTATCGAATTACAGCTTTAAATTAGCTCTCGCATTTTCAAGTTCTCTACTCTCTTAACAGTTTGTTCTGTAACTTCTTTATCTCATTCTTAATTTTATTAACGGATGAGACTGCAAAAAAATCAACGTGATAAGGTTAATCATTGCCCAGATATACCATAATATATAATATTTTCTTACGAAACATGTGGCAGAACAGCAAATCAGAATAGTGATGAGTTGCATGCCACTAACTAGTGCCGAGTTTTATTTTTATTATCAAAGAATATCTATGTTCTGAGATGTCAATTCAATCGTGACTATGATTTCCAATATTTACATGCATCTTCTAAATTCCCTTGTTTCATATGCATCATATCATGACGCGATCGCTAGCTAGCTAGCTTTATAGCTAGGTAATTAGAGGAGACAATTTATCTTCCTTCTCTATCATATTAATTGTCACATTGTACGGATTCTGAGAATCTTATAAAAAATTCTATTCATTTTCTGTCTAAACGTCACAGACCACATCATTTTTTTTAAATTTTTTTATTAAACGTGTAATATTTGAATAATGAATAGAAAATTTTAATTAATTTAATTAATTTAAGAATAATAAAATAATAAAATATGATTTGTGATGATGAGAATGATGACTACCTTAATTTATTCCCAGCAGCCTTCCTTTTCCATCTGCTTTAGACTAAAGGCTCAGAAAATTAAAAGATAAATGGATTGCTTTGGATCAATCGACCTTATAGGCCGATTGACTTGCAATAGCATCCGATAGGACCGGATTTGAAGAAGATCATAAAGCTCGATCGATCCCTTTATTAGTTCAGGCTAATATTGAGACGTCTTACTACTGCATCCAAATTAACGTTAAATTAAGTTCAATTTTTGCGAAGTGCGAAAAAAAAATCCGAACAAAGTGCGGTTCTGAAAGCATATCTGCTGTGACTTGATCCTTCAAATTAAGGATCACATAAACATGTGTATCTGCTTATTTTTATATATATGAAAATTAAGGTTTGTCGAGTCGAGAATGATATATGAAGGTATATATATAGTTGGTTTCATGGCTAGATACCAAACTGGATAGGTTATAAGATCAGTACTTTAAAATTAAAACTTTATAAACTTAATTTATTCATTTTATGGCTACCCAAAACTTTATAAGCTTTAAAAATAAGACTTTAAAATTAAATTAACTTCATAATCATTTTGGGTTGTCATGATCAGTTTGGATCAATATTATTAATTAACCTCATTTGGACCATTGATTAGGCCTTCGATTATATTATTTGGATATGATTCAATCGTTTTGATACGAAACATTTATTGTATTAAATTCATGTGGGTAGACCATAGAAAATTATGAAAGTAGCTAGTGCGATTTTTTCAAAGTTTGTAATACTTTCTACACATATTAAACAAATGCTAGATTTGTTCAGTACTGACGTTACTGGTTCAGTGGTTTGAGAAAAATCCTAAACTAGAGTACTATACCGATCCCTTTGGTTTTCTAGCTAATATTTAAATTAAACCTTAGTCCAAGGAAAGAAGACCCAAACTTCTTCCGATGGCCATACAAAGTACTGGGAGCCCAAGCCTGGCCTGTACTGGAACCGAAGGGCAAAGCAGTACTTGATTGAGTACTAGAAGTGCTGAAAACAAATAAATAAGACTTCGTTTGCTCATTACTCTTGTACCACACACCTGATAAAAAATAAATAAATAAATAAATAAAAAATAGATGGGTAGTGCAAAGATAATGAGTAAAATTTTTTAATAAAAAAATAATCACATCTTTAAGAAAAGTAGATTAAAAGGGACGCCATATAATCGGTACTGATTCAACAATGCACTTAACAGAAATATTCACAAAGCATATTCCAGTCATGATCAAGTAACAAAGAGCAAACATATATAATTGGTTTCCAACTTTGAAGAAATAGTATAATATCTTGTCAAATTTCGAATGTGTCACTAAGTAACTAACTTTCATATGTATATATATATATATATATATATATGTTAAACTTTAACCCACCAATTATACCCACAATTAATGCTTCTTATTAATTTGTACATGGTTTCTCTTTGTTTTCAGTCACTTGTTTAATTTTAACACCTCCATCATGAGTTGTATCCCAATATATAGAGTACTATAGGCATTATGTATGTAAGGGGATTTTCCTCCCTTTAGACCTAAGGGAATTAAGAGTAAAAACCAGACCAGAACGAACAAAGTCTCCAGCCCGGTCCATGGATAGGATCTTCTTGACGTAACCTGTAGGAGGGAGTGTGCTACAGGGGATGAGACTTGTTGATCTGAAGGCCCCTCGAGTAGTGCCCAACTCTCTAGTGCTCGTCTGCATAGTAGGCGTGATGTGAGGGGAACCCTCGATCTTCTGATAGGAAAGATATCAACGGACCACCAAGAATACTATCTGGGAGAAGGAAATCGGAAAAACATGCTGCATTAATGACATCATTACCCGAGTTACACGCCACATTAATGACATCGTCAAAGAGCCACACCACATTAAAAGCCTCTGACATAGGAAACAGTACGAAAGACGCGGACTCCATGGGGGCAAACACAATCTGTCCCCCTAGACTTTGGGTATAAATAACAAGTTTCAGGTAAGACAAAACTATCTCTAATCCCTAAACTCATTTACTAATTTACAAACTTCCAAAAACATTTACTAACTTTAGTATCGGAGACTCCCTGGCCCCAAGGCTGCCCTCATCTAATTGTCTTCTCTCTTTGTCTTTTGTAGGCCCATTTTCGAATACTTGAGTTGTCAAAGCCTGACCCAAAGGCGTACAAAACACGAGATTAACAATCTAGTTACTTGTTTTGACCAAATCTCAAATATGACGCTGATTTAGAATGTGATATTTGCTAATTTTTGTATAAGCACTCAACATACATATGGATCGATAAGGGTCAGCCTCCCCCTTTCTCTCTCGACTCTCTTTTCCCATAGAGCCTCTCTCACTTGGCTACTTAGCTCCTTCTCCAGTCTCCAGCCACTTTTTAGCTGTGAGTCCTATTTGAGGAACCCCATCCAGGCCCATGCCCTGCTACACTCTACTCCCACCCACGTACCCGACCACACTCATCGACGGTTGTGCCACATTAGGTACTGCTTTAAGTTCTCATGAATCTCACTCGCCACCACTCCATGCAACATACTTTCCACCTTAGACTTCTTTCCTTGTATGGGGGCAATATGCTTTGACAAGTGTTTCTCCATGGACCAATTGTAGTGAATAAAGTTTAGCTAACTAGTTCAAAATACACCCGTCAAATTTTCAACAAAAATGCTTCTTGCAACCGGCCTGTACAATCGGTGGAGAATCTCCACGTCATTAAATAAAACGATGAGTTTCATTCTACTCCAAATAAAGTTCACAAAAAGGAAATGAGTGAGAGAAAGAAAAAGAATTAAAAAAAAAAGGAGACTTAACGAAAAGGAATACTCATGAAGACTCTCTCTCTCTCTCTCTCTCTCTCTCTCTCTCTCTCTCTCTCTCTCTCTCTCTCCAGAAATACCCACCAGAGCTAAAGAAGACCGAATGGACTGTGCTTAAAACGGATGAAATCCACCAAAGCCATAAGATGGCAGCGAAATTCAAGCTAAAGCGCAAGCTTTTCAAAGCCTTTCTAAATCCTGATCTCCCCGTAGAGAAGTAAGAAAGCGTCTTAGTAGAGAAAGCGTTTTGTCAGATCGAATGAACGAGATTTGTGCTTTTGAAATGAAATATTTGCTTGCTTACTTTCTCTGTTTTGGAATTATTTTTGTTTTGTTTTGAATGTTTGGAAAATGAGTTTAAGGAAAATGAAATGCATTGGGTTGGCACGCTCTTTTTTTTTTTTACAAATGCTGACGCGGCAATCAGCCGGTTGCACACACCGATTGTATGTAGCAGTTCTAAATTTTCAAAATCTACTGTAAATTTAACATTAGAATTTTTTATTGGTCAAATGTAGTCAGCTAAAATTGTTGGCAATATATTTTTTTCACATTAAATATTCTTTCCCCTCAATTAAATTTTGCAGCTAGGATTTGGTAAAATACACATCTCCATTTCACAATCTCCATTTCACACAAGTTCTAGCAAAATACATCTTCAGTTCTACATTCTGTCGTTGTCCACCGCCACAACTAGTTGGAAGCATCGGATAGCCATAGAAACCGCTGTCGAATGCCTTCCAATAAGCCCATGTCATCGAAGATTTTTCATCCCTCTACTTCGTGTTGTTTTGGATTTTTGCTGGTTTTCAGTTTTGTAGTTTTTTGCTGGTTGTTGGTTTTCTATAATTTTTTATTTTCTGTTGTTGGTTTTTCATGTTGTTGATTTTGCAAAGAAACTTAAGTTGAAGTGAATAAAATTGTTGAAAAAATATTATTTTTCATAGTGAAAGAATATAACCATTAGAGAAATATTGCTGTTAAAAAAATATTTTCGTTGGAAGAATATGACTATTGGAAAAATATATCTGCCAAGAGAATATAAACGTTAGAAAATTAATGTGTATTTTTTTAATAAGGAACAAATATTCCAATTATCATTAGAATTAAAATTAATGAAAAAGTCAAAATAGATATTTTAATGGAATAGTGATATATTTAAAGAATTTGTTGTTTTGGTAAGCTGATGGGAAGAGATATATTTTATTTTTTATTTTATATCATAACACTCTCTCTCATGTGTGGGTCAGACTTCCCCTTATGAATGAGTAGCCCAATACGTAAAATATTTAATTAAATATGATAGAGTGTAAAGTCAGAATTCGAACTCAGGATCTCTATTCTGATACTATATGAAATTACGATTTATCTCAAAAATTTAAACTGATGAGAATAGATAGATCTTATTACTTATTTTATATTTTAATATTTATATTTGATATTGTTGAAAAGTAAGTAATTAAATTAAAAAAAGTGAATTCTCAGATTAAATTTTAGCTAAAGAATAGTTTGGCCGTCACTACTAACGCTCTGGTTAGGGAAAGTAGAAATCTCTACTAATCATGACCTCGGTCCAGCTAGATCCAGTGCATGATCTCTCTCTCCCCAGTACTGCTGTAAGATTTCACTCGACCAACGAGCCTATCAAAATAATAAACAACCCTAGCTATCAATGGATTTCCAGACAAATCGTCTTCGTGGTAACCCTTTTGATAGCCTATTGGCTAAGAACTCATGAGATCAAGCCCATTTTGTTGGCTCTCATTTTTCCGTCATGATCTACTTGTTTTTAAATTTTTTTGCGAAATTCCCAGCAGTACTTTTGAAGTGTTTGAAGGCCCCCAGCTAGCTCATCATTTTTTTAGCTTAGATAATTTTCCTGAACTAATTTTTCACTACTTGATGAATATCTTTAATTACGATTTGTTTTTGGTAAAATGTCTACGATCTTTTCATACCTCCCAGAAATCCTGATGATTGTTTTATCTTCAAATTCAAAATATGCTTAATCTGTTGATCACTACGGAATATCAATTATTTTCTCTTAAATCTTGGAATTTCCTTTTAATATTTCACTAAAAATAGATGGGTTTTTGGCCGGAAAAAATCTACACAACCTCTCATCCTCCACACACTATATATTTTTTAAATTTTATTATTTTTTTCTTTCATCAAATTTTTAATATATGAATAATGAATAGAAAAATAAAATTATTTTAAAAAGATTAAACTCAAAAAAAAATTTTAAGAAAATATTAAAAAATATAAAGATTTAAAAAAAAGGTGATGTGTGGAGGTTGGGAAAGTTGTGTAGCATTGCTCTTTTGACCGACTGTTCAATGTACGTACGTTATTATACATCAAAAGAAAAATTGTTGTGAAATTTATCTAAAATTTAATGATATAATAATTTTTATATATGAATTAGGAATATGGGATTCCATTGTGACAAGTCATTGAGTTGAAATTTCAAATATATTGGAATAATTATTTTATATATATTATTTATATTTTGTTAAGACTAATGGATAATAGTATTATTTTCAATACATTGATTTGATCTGCCCATATATATATATATGTAAATTATTTAATTCTAAAGATGGTGTATAAACTACATCATTCATATCATTCAATAGTAAGATTTGTTTAATAAAATTTAAATTTTAAAATTTATCTTTTAAATTAAAATATACCATATAAGCATTTTATCAAGTTATATATATATATATATATATATATATATATATATATATATTTATATTAATGTTGAAGCTTAATTTGACCCACGAGCTCTAATAGAGAAATGAAAAAGTTATTTACCTCAGTTGTACCGTTCAAATGTATCCCTTGATGGTGGAAGCCAAAAGAAATAAACAAAACTATGTCGAGAAAGAAGGAGATTGTGAATCCCAGGCAGTGGCTGCTATGCAGCACTGCCAATCATCATGAAACTATTATGCTGGAACTGCCGAGGGCTTGGGAACCCTCGGACAGTTCATGAGCTTCACTTTTTGGTGAAGGAATGAGCCCCATCAGTTGTCTTTCTGTCTGAAACAAAGATAAACAGGAATAAAGTGGAGAAAGTGAGGAACAAATTAGGATTGGAGCAGAGTTTTGTAGTCGACAGCATAGGGAAGAGTGGAGGACTTGCAATGCTGTGGAAGTCTGAGGTAAATGCTCAATTACTCAATTACTCTCATAATCATATTTCTTTGACAATTACACCTGAGTTGGGGGGACAACCCTGGAGAATTTCTGGATTCTATGGAAACCCTGCTACTGAAAGGAGGAAAGAAAGTTGGAACCTCCTAAGACAGCTCAAACCCGATCACTCAATGGCATGGCTGTGTATGGGAGATTTTAATGAAATATTGAGTAATGAGGAGAAGTGTGGTCTAGTTACCAGATCATTCTATCAGATGGAAAGGTTCAAGTTAGCTCTAGATGACTGTGAACTAAGTGATCTTGGATTCTCAGGATCAAAGTATACCTGGAGTAACAATAGGGAAGGGAGAGGTTTTACCAAAGAGAGATTGGATAGAGCTATGGGGAATGGATACTGGCCTTTACAGTTCAGAAACACAGAGGTCTCAGTTTTATCTGCCTTAAATTCTGACCATGCGCCTTTGTTGATTACCTGTGATAATGAGGAAGATGAGCTGAGTAGAAAGCCCAGGTTATTCAGGTATGAAGCCTTTTGGTCCTCAAAACCAGAATGTAAAGATATAGTCAAGAGTTCATGGCAGGCCGCAAGTAGAGAGGAACATCCATTGAGGAAAATTCAATATGGATTAGCCAGATGCAAGCATGCTTTGAATAGCTGGTCAAAAGTCCTTAATAGCTCACAAAGATTAATTATTAGACAGAAGAGTGAAATGGTTCAAGAGTTGCAGAGAATAAATCAAGGAGACTTTAATGAAACCATAAAGGATCTTAGAGGGGAAATTAATCAAGTGTTAGCTGATGAGGAAGTTAAGTGGAGACAGAGAGCAAAACAGCTTTGGCTCAAGGAGGGGGATAAAAATACAAGCTATTTTCACAAGTGTGCAACTCAAAGGAAAAAGAGCAACATTATCAGACAGATTTCCAATGGAAGAGGTGAGATTGTTAGCAACATTGCCGAAGTCAGTGAAACTTTTCAAAGACACTACCAGCAGCATTTTGAATCCTCAAACCCGATGGGCATCATGGAAGTTTTGGTGGACCTAGACCCTGTAATTACCCCTGAGATGAACTACCAATTACAAAAGATCTGCACTGCTGAAGAGGTAAAAGAAGCCTTATTTGAAATGGACCCTCAGAGTTCGCCAGGGCCTGATGGCTTCTCTGCTGGGTTTTTTTCAGGATCATTGGGAGATAGTAGGAACAGGTGTGGTGGAGGCAATAAAGGAACTGTTTATTTCCAAAAAAGGTCTACAAGAGATCAATAACACCTTCATTGTCCTAATACCAAAGAAGAAAAGGCCCTCTATTGTCTCTAATTACAGACCAATAAGCCTTTGCAATGTGGTGTACAAAGTGTTCTCCAAAGTTCTAGCTAATAGAATCAAGCCTTACCTCTCCAAACTGATATCCCCCTCACAAAGTGCGTTTGTCCCAGGGAGGTTAATCTCTGATAATATTATAGTTGCTTATGAAACAATGCACTCGATGAAACATAGAATGAGGAACAAGAAGGAGGGATACATGGCTTTGAAGTTAGACATGAGTAAAGCCTACGACAGATTAGAATGGCCTTTCTTGGAAGCAGTGTTGTTAAAGCTAGGTTTTGAGAAGGGGTGGACAGATTTGATAATGCAATGTGTTTCTTCTGTCAAGTACTCATTATTATTCAATGGGGTCCCTCAACAGTCTTTCCTTCCAGCCAGGGGTTTAAGGCAAGGGGATCCTCTTTCCCCTTACCTTTTCATCTTGTGTACTGAAGTCCTTGGTGCTTTATTGGACACAGCTGAGAGGAAAGGTTATATATCAGGATTTCCTTTTGCTAGAAGTTCTTTGTTGATTAATCACCTCTTTTTTGCAGACGACAGTTTACTCTTTTGTAAAGCCAATGTTCTTGAGTGGAGTAGACTATCCAACATCCTAAAGTCTTTTGAGGAAGCCTCAGGTCAAAGGCTAAACCTCGAGAAGTCAGCTATCTTTTTCAGCAAGAACACTCCAGCTGAGGCAAGACAGGTCATTCTCACGACCTCTAAGATGGCTGAAGCAAAAGTATTTGAAAAGTATCTTGGTTTGCCATCTTATGTGGGTAAAAATAAACTTGCCTCATTTAGACCTATTTTGGAATCCATAAGGAATCGGATACAGAACTGGAAGGTGAAGTTCATCTCATTTGCAGGCAAAGAAATGCTACTAAAATCAGTGGTTCAAGCCATTCCCACTTATTGCATGAGCATTTTTAAGCTCCCTAGAACCATACTCAATGCTATCAATAGACTTATGCAGCAATTTTGGTGGGGTAGCAGAGGCAATAAAACTAAGACACAGTGGCTTCCATGGAAATTACTGGGAAAGAGTAAGGTAGGAGGAGGGCTCGGGTATAGAGAATTTGAGCATTTCAACCTAGCTCTACTTGGAAAGCAGGGTTGGAGGTTAATTCAACAACCCCAATCTTTAGTTGCAAAGGTGTTGAAGGCCAAATATCATTTTAGATCAGATTTCCTTCATGCTAAAATAGGCAGCAATGCATCATTCCTTTGGAGAAGTTTTATGGAGGCAAGAACGGTTCTGGAGGCAGGACTGATATGGAGGATTGGGAATGGGGAAGCAGTCAACATATGGAAAGACAAATAGGTTCCACAACCACACACCTTCAAAGTGCAGACCCCCCCAAATCATAGTATTGTTCACTGGCAGGTTAGCAATTTAATTGAAGATCAAACCAAATCTTGGAACCAGGAAGTACTGGAAAGCATATTCATCGAGGAAGACATCAACAATATTTGCAAAATCCCCATCAGCAGCAGTGGCAGTCCAGACAAGCTAATTTGGAGATGTAATAAAGATGGTATTTATACGGTCAAGAGTGCTTACCACCTACTGAGTTCAATGTCACAAAATGCAGCAAGTCAATCTTCTGCTCATACAAACAGAAAGGAGATATGGCCAAAAATATGGAAGCTTCAAATCCCGAGTGCTGTTAGAACATTTTTATGGAGGGCTGCTCATGACTCTTTACCCACAAACTTAAATCTCAGCAAGAGGAAGATCAAGAATGACTCGGTTTGCCCAGTATGCAAGATGGAGTCAGAATCTATTCTGCATGCTCTATGGTCGTGTCCATCAGTGCAAGATGTTTGGGCAGCTTGTTCGAGGAGGCTGCAAAAAATGAAGGTCAGCTTTACATCTTTTAAAGAAGTAGTGGAGTATGTCTTATCAAATTGTGAAGAAGAAGATGCAGAAGAGCTGGCATGTACAACTTATAAGGTGTGGAAGAGAAGGAACACGTTTGTTTTTGAAGAAAAATATGAGGATCCCTCAAGAGTAATTCTGTCTGCTTCAATTCTTCTTAAGGAGTTTAAGGAGGCAACTGATAGCAAGCCTACGGGAGTTCACAGCAGTCCACTTGACACAAACACCTGGAGACTTCCCCCTATGAATGTTTATAAGGCCAATTGGGATGCATCTGTAGATCGAGCTAACAGCAAAGTGGGGATAGGAGTGATAGTCAGGAATTGGGAGGGCAGAGTAATAGCAACTCTAAGAGCTCCAAGAAAACTAATTCCCGATCCCAAACTTGCTAAATCTGTGGCAGCTCTTAGAGCAGTACTGCTATGTAAACACATTGGAATTTCAAAGCTAATCCTGGAAGGGGATGCACTGAGTGTGGTTAAGGATCTCACCAGCGAAACTTTAGACTGGAGCTCAACAGGTTTGATCATACAAGAGGTCAAAGATGAACTAAAAAGTTTGTCTCTCGGATCTGTGTTTTTCATATCAAGACAGTCCAATTGTATTGCCCATTGTCTAGCTAAGGATGCACTAAAACTCTCTGAGGAGAGCATTTCAATGGAGGGAATACCTCCTTGTATCCAACACATGTTTTAACTGAATGAAGAAATGATGTTTATTCAAAAAAAAAATGTATCCCTTGATAAGAAAAATATTTTTTTTATTTAGTGATTAAAAAATGTGAAAAGAAAAAATAAAAATATTAAAAAATACTAAATAAAAAAATATTTTAAATGTATTGATGTATTTTTTAAAAATATTAAAAAATATGAAAATAATAAATAATAAATAAATAAAAAATAACTAGCGGTGATTAGTAGCAGAGACAGAGTAGCAGCCCTAATGAAAAAAAAAAAAAAAAATCCCTTAGGTAGTAAAACATGAGTAGTTCGTATGGTACTAAAAAATTTTACCACGATACAAGAAAGCCAAAGATCATGCAAAAACATAACTTCCGAGGAAGAAAGTGCGGATAATAAATTCCACACAGGCTGATAATATATGCGTGACAGTAATTAGTTATTACACAACAAGAACATATATATATATATATATATATATATTTATATATAAGGAAAATGTTAGATGGGGCTCGCTGAGCTCTAATATTTTTTTATATGTTTTTTTTTAATTTTTTTTTATATAGATATTTTTAATATTTTTAAATATTTAAAAAAATAAATAAAAATTATAATATTATTAAAAAATATTTTCTTAATCACAAAATATAATCTATTTTGTGATTAAGGAAGTATTTTTTAATATATTTTTTTTCACTTTTTAATTAAGAAAATAATTTTTAATGATATTTTAAATTTATTTTATTTTTTAAAAATATAAAAAAAATTTATATAAAAAATAAATTAAAAAAAATATATAAAAAAAATACATGGTAAGTCCAGCGCATGACCCTATTTATAGCGTGCAGGCATCTTCATGCGATCGCAAGCTACAAAGCTAGCTTGAGCAGCCCACTACGTACGTACACACTAGTATTTTACTGTATATAGCATATACAGCAGCTAATTAAAATATATCATACGTCTTAATTAAGCCGTTCTCGGTCGAGTCGCAAGAGATGATAACTTTTTTTTATTTTTGAAAATAAACCTCAATATTTCATTGATAGAAGTCAAGAAGTACAAATTATGTCTCTCACTAGATCATCTACAATAAATTTTAGCATCTCTCCTATCCATATTAATTTTTCTTTAAAACTCAAAGCTTTTCTAGCTAATATGTGTGCTATAGTATTTTTCTCTCTAAAAATAAAGAATAATTGCCAATCAAGCCTCTTGTGAAAAGAAAATTTTATATCTTCCACTATAGAACTCACCATAGACAGCTCCTCAGCTTCTCTTTAGACTGCCATAATCACTAATTTTGCATCCCCTTCGAAAACTGCCTTTTGAATATTAAGTTCACCACATAGTTCTAAAACCAACCTCAAAGCATAACTCTCTGCCACCGTAGGGTTATCTATATGTTCCTTTTGATCACAAACAGCAACTAGAGCTTCCCTTTTCTCATCTCTAATGATAATTCTCACTCTCAATCTTTTACCCTTCACATCTAAAGAAGCATCCCAATTTATCTTTAGTAAACCAGTAACTGATTTTTTCCATTTCAATACCCGTACTTGCAGCTCTTATTATTACACACACATACGCACGATTAGTCAGCTAAGCTCTATTAATGGCTAGGGCCTGTCTCTACCATCTTTTGCTGGAGTGTGTCGTTGGTAATGCTCACGCCATGTTTGGGATCACCCTTTGGAGGGCCTTTTATAATGGACCGGTGCCTATGTCCTCGTGCCACCTATACTGTATTAACTTTTGTTCTCTCTTTATTTTATGTATCAATTATTATTTATTTTTACACTATATTTATAATTTTTATGTTTTATAAAATGTGAGGTGTAGAATAATAAATAATGATTGATGAGAAAAATTTTTAAAAAAATAAAAGTAAAATCTCAGCATAATTTACTTTTGACTGTAGAAGCACTTAATAAACAAATATATTTTGTGTTGTACAGCTGTGATCTGATCCATCTGGAATATCTCACTAAGTGGGAAGTTGGGCCATTTGCGCCTGTTGAGTTGGTTTGGTTTCGAGGGTTGACATTGAATTAAACCACTCTCAGGCTTCATTTGGATACACAACTCAATCCAATTCACTTCATTTTTAGACCGAATTAAACATTCAAACACATGTTTCATCTCTTCTGAATTCAGTTTAAATATGAAATTAGTAGTTGGACCCCACAGCTTTTCAAATTTCCGCCATTGACTAGACCCCACCTAACATATATGTGTGTGAGACAGTATTTTATGTTCTCTCCATTTGAAGTTTTTGTCTTTTCCCGTTTTCCAACAAAAAATCCTCTCATTTCCCACCGATATTTTCGTTTTTATGGAGCCAAGAAAAATTCGGCCAGTAGCAAGTGCAATTCCTTTTTTTTTCCTTTCATTTCTTTTATTTTGCTTGCAGTTTTGGTGCGAGTAAGTGGAGACAAAGCTGTCATATGAACAGTAATAATTAATGGTGGGATCCAATAATTTTATAATTTCTCATAAATATATTTAAACTCATCTTAATATCTAAACACACTTAAACTCATCTTAAGTGGGTCCCACAAAACTCACTTAACCATCTCAACTTACTACTATTCATAAAGAATTTAGATTAACTCAACTCAGTTCAACATCTAAACGCAACCTCAATTTTGTAGGCCGATGTTGTGAAGCCCTCATTCGGCACATTTTTTTTATTTTTTATTTTTATTCGGCATAGTAGGTTTGTTTATTTTAAAAAAAATATTTAAATATGTTAAAAATTATATAAAGAAGAAAAAAATAAAAAGTGAGATTTGTACTAATGGGCATATCCAGCGGTCAAAGTTTGGCAGCATACTAGCACTACTCAAATAGAATATTAAATAGTAGTGAATAGTAATGAAAAGTATATGAAAAATAATAATAAAATAATAAATAGTAGTCCAAACTAGGCTAACTAGCCCTAAAACTTCCATCACAAAGTTAGAATTAATGCAATTCTCCACCATCTAGCCACTTAATATTTGCACAATCTTGACCAAAAATGACTTTAATTTTTCACGTGCATGCGGACAACATCAAGAGCCATCCTCAGACATCAAGTGCAAGTCGGTCCTGTGTATATACTGCTCCCACGAACAGCAATACATTTGGATGTAGTCTCTTCATTATAGTTTTTTGAATAGGACTATAAGGTGGTCGATTTGGACCCGAAAAATCAACATTTTATGTTTGGGATAATTTTTTTATCTTTGGGTATGTTCATTTCTATTTTAGTTTTTCTCTTTCCAAGGGAAAAAGAAGGCCGGATTCTTGTCAACCATCCATCCACGATCGATCACCCTCCAATAGCCGTAAGTCCTATTGGAGGAACCCCATGGTCCATACCCTGCTAGACCCAGCTCCCACCCATGTACCTGACCACACTCGTCAACGGTTGTATGGCTTGTGCCACATCATGTACTGCTTTAAGTTCTCATAAATCTCACTCACCACCACTCCATGTGACAAAAATAAGTTTTTAGAAAAACTGTGTCTTCCTCAAATTTATATTTGACAGTCAAAATGGACTGCTATATACAAATTTACAAGAGTAAATCAAGATCCTAAATTGAAGGAAAATAAAAATAAAGATCTCAACTAATTCCTTTAATTGAAGGGATTAAAAATCACATAAATACATACAGGAAAGAATATCTCTCAATTTCTAAAATTAAGCTAATGTAATCTTAACACTCATCCTTAAGTTGGAGCATGTATATTCAACATGTTCAACTTGATTCTTAATTCCTTAAACACATTTCCTCCAAGAGCCTTCGTAAAAACATCTGCCGACTGCAAATGAGATGGAACAAATTCGGTGATGATCTGACCATCTTGTATCTTTTCTCTTACAACATGACAATAAAGTTCTATGTGTTTGGTGCGCTCATATACTGGGTTTGCTGCTATGTGGAGAGCAACTTGATTATCACATAGCAACCTTGCTGGTCTTGTAGAAACTTGCATATCATTGAGCAAATATCTAAGCCAAGTTAGCTCATAGGTTGATGTTGCCATGGAACTATACTCAGCTTCTAAGGATGATCTTGAAACTATTTTCTGCTTCTTTGATTTCCATGAAATCAATGAATTCCCTAAAAGCACACAATAACTTGTAGTTGATCTTCTTGTCATCGGACAGTTTACCCAATTAGTATCACAATAAGCTTTCAGGGCAAAGGAATTGCTTGAGGAGAACAACAAACCTAAACCAGGACTGCCTTTCAAATATTTGATAATGCGAAGAGCAACATCCCAATGAGGCTTTCTTGGAGCATGCATAAATTGGCTTAGAATATTAACTGAGTATGTAATGTCTGGTCTTGTAATTGCGAGATAAATTAGTTGTCCAACTAACCTCCTGTAGCGAGTTGGATCATGTAGCAGATCACCTTGATAATCTGTGAGCTTCAGATTCATTTCCATGGGAAAGTTTGATGGTTGAGCACCCAAGTATCCAACGTCATCTATGATTTCTAAAGTATATTTTCGTTGAGAGATAACAATACCTACTTTGGACCTTGCAACTTCCAACCCAAGAAAATACTTAAGGAGACCAAGATCTCTAATATGAAATTGCTGCTGAAGAAATTGTTTGAGACTTTGTATAGCAGTTGCATCATTTCCAGTTATCACTATGTCATCTACATAGATAAGCACCATAGTTGTAGATGAGCCTTTAGTCTTCACAAACAAAGAATAATCTGAATGTGATTGAACAAAGCCAGCCTTTTTGATAGCATGAGAGAATTTTGCAAACTAATTTCAAGGGGTTTAAGCCCGTAAAGAGACTTATGCAGTCGACATATGAGTTTCTCCATCTGTTGACAAAGACCTGATGGTGGAGTCATGTACTCTTCTTCCTCTAAATCACCATGGAGGAAGGCATTGATCACATCCATTTGATATAATGGTCAATGCCTTGCAGCATCAACAGCAAGAACACATCGAACAATGGTTAACTTGGCAACAGGAGCAAATGTTTCGGTGTAATCCAAGTTTTCTTGTTGAGAAAATTCTTTAGTGACCAATCGAGATTTGTAGCGTTAAATCCTGCCATTGGAATTGTATTTGATACGATAGACTCATTTCCTACCAATGGGGCAATGACCGATAGGCAAGGGAACCAAGGACCATGTCTTTTGGTTAGTGAGAGCATCAAAAGACAACTTGAGCATATGAGGTGGGTTCTAGGACACTTGAAATGGTATTAACAAAATGTTTATGAGTAGAAGACAAAGAATCAAAGGAAAGATAGGTACTTAAAGTACCTAACTTAGTCTAAGATGCCTGTTTTGGAGTTGCAGTTGATGGCATTGTACTAACATGTCCACAAAGAAAATCTTGAAGGAAAATAAATGTATGGTTGTTTGACACGTTCACTTCCACGAAAAGGAGGTGCAGCAGGGGATATAGAGGAATAAGGAAAAGAAGGGGATGATGTAGGAGTGATCTCAGATGATGAAAAAACAAGAGGAGTTGAAAGTGGAGATGAATCAGTGATATATTCAAATATCTCAAGTTGGGAAATTCTGTTTTCTGGTGATTTTTCTGGAGCAAGAAATTGAAAAATTGATTCATATAAAATGGCATCACGGCTTGAAAAAAATTGGTGAGTGTTGAGATCATATAAGCGATGGGATTTTGGCCTACAGAATAACTGACAAAAATGCATTTTCTAGCGCGAGAGTCAAATTTGTGAGATGGTTGCAGATTGGTTGCATAACAAAGACATCCAAAAACTCGCAAGTGGGAGTAGATAGGTGGTTTGTTATACAACATTGCATATGGAGATTTATGTTGCAGCACAAGAGTGGGAAGACGATTTATAAGATAGGCAGTGGTAAGTAAACTCTCCCCCCAAAATCGCAAGGGAAGATTAGCATCAATTCTTAAGGCCCTGGCAATGTTGAAATTATGTAGATATTTTCGTTCAACTACACCATTTTGTTGAGATGTAGATGGGCAAGAGTTTTGAAATAAAATGCCAAGGTTGGTAAAATAAGATTTCATGGAGATGAATTCTAAGCCATTATCACTTCAAATGCATTTAACTTAGCAATTAAATTGAGTGTTGACAAAAGAGATGAAGGTTTTTAGTAATCCTTGTATTTCATATTTGAATTTCATTAAGAATATCCATGTGAATCGAGTATAATCATCAACGATGGTTAAAAAATAATGTACCTCCGTATGAGTTGTAGTACGAAGGGGTCCCCAAATATTACAATGAATAAGATTAAATGAATGTAAAGTTTGAATAGAATTTGAAGAGAAAGATAGCCGTGTTTGCTTGGCCAAATGGCAAGTTTCACAAGAATGTTTAGAATCAAATACAAATGAAGGAATAACATGACTCAAAAATTGGGAAGGTACCTTGGAGGGATGTCCTAATCGCTTGTGCTATGGAAGGTTTGTAGTAGAATCAACATGATAGGTGCCAGAGAAAGAGGTTGGTGCAGACTTTATTGGATGGACAAAGTAGTACAAGCCATTAAGCTACTTCCCCAAACCAATCATCTTCTTCGAAGTTAGGTCCTACAATATACAAAAAGTGGGAAATAAGTAGATTGAACAATTCATGGCAGCTGTGAGTTGACTTACTGAAAGTAAATTGACATGGAAAAATGGTGCACATAGTATGTTTTTAACATGCATATGGTCTGAGAGTTGTGTGGAGCCAATGCCAATTATCTTAGAATATGCACCACTGGGCAAGGTTATTTGAGAAGATAAAGGAGAGGTATTAGATATTGAAGTTGCTATGTGATTTGTTGCACCACTATCAATAATCTAGTGATTCAAGGCTGTATTTTGTGCACTAAAGGATGAGCAAAAAGGGGTAGAGATACTTGTATAGTTTGCTCTGGCACAATTTTTACCATTACTAAAAAAAGCTTTTATTTGGGCAAGCTCTTCAGAGGTGAATTGGGGAGTCTGTTATGTTGGTATCTTGATTGTGTCCTAAGGCATCTCGACACTGGTTTGATGTGCAACAAGTTTTTTACTTCGATTTGGTGGCTGGACCTCTTTGCCATGGAGCTTGTGACCAATTGGGAATCCATTCAAGTAGTAACAACGATCCACAATTTGAGTTGTGCCCTTACAATAAGAACATAGCAGATATTTTCTAGTGCCTTGTGACTTGGAATGAGAGGTTGACCACTGTCTGTGTTGTTGTTAAGCATCAGACTGTGATTCGTTAGAGTTGTCATAAGTTTTGATACTCATGGCATGAATGAGATCAATACCCTTGGCCTCAGTAAGTCCTAGCTGCTTTTTTTCTTCACATAGAAGGTAATATGCCTTTTCAACAGTTGGTAGAAGGTGCATTAACATTATTTGCCCTTGCACAGTAAAGTATGTCTCATTCAATTCCATAAGGAATTGTCCTAGCCAAATCCTTTCCTCTTTTTCTTTTAGATCTTTTTGTCCTCCACAAGTACACGTGATTGAAGGACTGTAAGTAGTTAGCTCATCCTATAAAATTTTTATCTTTGTAGAGTAAGAGAAGATTGATTCTTGATTTTGTTTCAATTCAACAATAGATCGTTGAGTTTGATAATGATGAGAAAAATCACCTTGAGAGAATCGTTCTTGAAGATCTGTCCAAATCTTTGAAGGTGTTTCAGCTTAGAGTACGCTGTTTGTAAGCTCTAGACTTAGAGATTTAAATATCCAAGAAAGCACCATATCGTTGTAGCCAGTGGTGGAACCAGGAATTTGTTGTAGGAGGCCGAGCAAAGTTAAAAACTATAATAAAATATTTTTTATTCTATTTTTGAGTCAAAATAATCTATATAATCAAAATAATTTTATAGAAAGGGCCAAGATAATTTTTTAGAGAGAGGGCCAACACAATATGAGATTAATATAATTCTATTAAATAAAAAAATTAATATATATATTTTTTTTCAAACTTTGGGGGGCCAATGGTTGTAGTGCTACCATAAAGAGTATTTTGGATCTTTTTCATCTGGGGTGGAAATTGTTCCTCTGATGAACCCCAGTTTGTTTTTAGCACTTAGACTCACCAGCATAGATCTCTTCCACATGGCATAATTGGTTCCATCTAAGACTTTTGGAAAAAGAATCATGCCAGGATGATTAGAAGGATGGAGAAAAAAAAGGATCTGTGGAATCAGTCGCAGTTGAAGACATAGTGTGATCAAAGTAGGCGAAAGTGATTTGCAGAGGCAACAAGATCATTGCTTTGATACCATGACAAAAATAAGTTTTCAAAGAAACTGTGTCTTCCTCAAATCATATTCAACAGTCAAAAGGAACTGCTATATACAAGTTTACTAGAGTAAGTCAAGATCCTAAATTGCAGGAAAATAAAAATAAAGATCTCAACTAATTCCCTTAATTGAAGGGATTACAAGTCACCTAAATATATATAAGAAAGAATAGTTCTCAATTTCTAAAATTAAACTAATGTAATCTTAACACCATGCAACATACTTTCCACCTTTGACCTCTTTCCTTTTATCGGGGCATGCTTTAACAAGTGTTTCTCCACCGATCACTCGCAGTGACCTAGATATAGTAAGAATTTGGCTAAAGTTTAGTTAGTTAGTTCAAAATATCTCCATATCAAACTCTCTAAATTTATAGTAAATTTAACATTAAAATTTTTTACGAGTCAAATATAGCTAGCTAAAATCGATGGCCATATATTTTTTTCACATTAAATATTCTTTCCACTCAAATGAATTTTTCTATTAGCATCAAGCAAAATACACATCTCCATTCACAATCCCCCATTTCACACAAGCTCTGGCAGAATACATATCTTCATTTCTACACTTAATTGGCCGCTGTTGACCATCACAGCTAATTGGAAGCATCGGACAGTCATAGAAATCGTCGCCGAATACCTTCAGGGTAAGCCCATGCCGTCGACGATTTTTCTTCCCCACTACTTTATGTTGTTTAGGATTTTTATTGGTTTTCGGTTCTATAATTTTTTTGCTGGTTGTTGGTTTTCTATAATTTTTTACTTTTTGCTTGTTGGTTTTCTATTGTTAGTTTTTCTGTTGTTAATTTTGCCAAGAAACTTAAATTGAAGTGAATAAAATTATTGAGAAAATTTCTATTTTATAGTGAAAGAATTGAAACAATGGAAAAATATAGTTGAAAGATTTAGAGAATAAATTATTTGATATTTTTGAAAAATAACTAGTTAAATTTTTTTTTAAAATTCTAATTAAATTTTAAAGTCTGTACTACTAATGGTCAGATCAAGAAAAGTGATCTCGATCCAGCTAGATCTAGTGCATGATCTCTCTCTCTCTGTAGTACTGTTGTAAGATTTCACTCCATCAACAAGCCTATCAAAATATAAAAAATCTTGACAATTTTTTAAAACTCCACAATCTATATTATTTTTTTCTTTTATCAAATATTTATTATATGAATAACAAATAAATAATTTAAAAAGAATAAATTTAAAAAAAATATTAAAAAATTAAAAAATATATGAAATGCGGTGAAAATTATGTAACAAAACTCGTCAAAATAATAAACAACCCTAGCTATCAATGGATTGCCAGACAAATTGTCTTCGTGGTAATTAACCCTTTTGATAGCCTATTGGCTAAGAACTCATGAGATCAAGCCCATAATTTGTTGGCTCTCATTTTTCCCACATCTACTTAATTAATTGTTTTTCAAATTTTTTGCGAAATTCCAAGCACTTTTGAAGTGTTTGAAGGCCCGCCCCCAGCTTGATCCCCTTTTTTACCCTAGATAATTATCCTGAAATAATTTTCTTTAAGGGTGCAGTCCCTCCCCAGTTTTTACTGACGGCTCTACTGGGGCTCTCGATAGGGTTTTTTTTTCATGTATTTTTTTAATATTTTTTAATATTTAAAAAATTTATAATATTATTAAAAAATACTTATTTAATTATTAAACAGTTATTACTTTCAAATTACCTATTAAACTAAAAATTAAAAGAAATAAAATGCTCCTCAAAATTTGAATTTGGTAAAATTTACTTATGTTATTAAAATTTTATGAACAGTTAGCATTAATTACATAATTAATGTTATATAATTACATAATTAGGACACCGGAAACTTTGAAAAGAAAATTTTTTAAGGGTTTAGGCCATTCTTTCATTGACGGACTGACGGTGAGAACGTTCAATTTCTTTTAATATTGTTGTCTAAATTGATTTACTTCTATACCAAGATGAATGATCTATTCGTTTTTTGAAGATTGTGTTGCAATATTTTAAAGATATAGTAGATAATCTTGTATGAAATAATGAAAATGTATAAAAAAAAAAGTAAAATTTTTAAATTAATTAAATGGAATAGATAAGATTTTTTTTTTAAAAAAGAATAGATCTATGGATAAAAATGATTTTTAATTTTATATAATTTTTTGTTTTCTAAACAGAAAATTACTTTAAAAAATGAAAAATTCTGGACACAATTGGCCATAGACAACCAGCGTGCAATCGTTGATGTGGTGGGCCATGTCATTAAATAAAACGACCGTGTTTCAGCTGATTTTTCTGAAGAACAAAACGGTGTGTTTCAATGCTATCTCTCTCCCTCTTCATTTCGTAATCCTAAGGCCTGCTTTTCCTCTTCATCTCCCTCTCTCTCTCCATTCTCCCTCTTCACCCCTGATTTTATGCACCAACCGACATCCGTCGCCAATTTCAATAACAACACACGCCATTTTCCTCTCCATTTGTCTAGTTTATAACCCTAAGTTGGAGAACTTTTAGAAACCCTAAGAAGATTCTGAGAGCATAAACAAAAGAAAGGAGATTCTTCATAATTTTGGATGTATGGATATTCCTCCCATAATAGTTAGCAGTATGGAAAGAGTAGACTATAAACATTATTTCTTTATTTGTCAATTCTTGTCTTTCTCAAATTCTCTTTCATGTTCTTGACCCACCAATAAAAAAAAAAAGAGAAGAAGTAATTATTTTTATTTTTGTAGAGAAGAAAAGTTCTTGCCAATGGACAAAGAAAAGAAAAACGATGGATGCAATCAACCATAACATCAACAGAAACACATTTGAGAAAAATCATGGAAATGAATTTAGGAGAAACCTGTTAAATATGAAATCTAAAAAATGAGTTTTTTTGTCGTGATCGGCGTTGTTTGCTGGGAAGTACCTTGGCCTACAACAACGCAACGTTTTGCTTCTTTACATAAAGTGTCTTTAAAGTCTTGTAGTTGTTTTATTTTCTAGAAAACTGTTATTTTACTTTACACTTGTTATCTTGGTATTTGCTTAGTTAGTTAGCCGACAAGGATATGTAGGGGAAGGGGGTCTCGGTTGAAGCATTGAGGAAAATCTCTTAAAATGGTTTGTTAACTTTCATTTGGAGGAATTGGGGAACTCGAATACCCAAGACGCATGAATACAGTTATCCATTATCTTCTTACATCTTTGATTCATCTTTGGTTTATCTTTCATTATCACCATTACACGGAGAGCAAGTTGGACCATTACTAGTGGTATCTAAAGCCAATAATCTTGATATGGAATTGAGTAATGCAAAACTTCAACTCTATTTTCATAATTATCATCATGCACTCCATGATCAATTATATAGAAATCCTAGAGAAAGAGTGCTTACAGTGAAGTCTTCAGATGGTAAAAAGTTAAAAATCTTAGTTGAACCTTCCTTCACTATTTGCTATGTGAAGCTGAACATTGAATATGCATATGGAAGAAATATATATCCATCAGAGTAGCAAGAATTGAGGCACTAAGAAATTCTTTTGGAAGATGATGTTACGTTGATAGAGACGACAATAATTGAAGAAGGGTATCTCCTTCTTGATATGAAGAGCGAAGAACTCGGCTCAAAAAAATTAGAAGAAGAGAAGGAGGCAGTTACGATTCAACCGAAGAAACACAAAAATCCACTATGCATGAGGAAAATGGAGTGAAAGATGAAGATGAAATCATGGAGAAAGGAAAAGAAAAGGCAATCGAAGTGGAGGAGATGATGGCAGTGCCCACGACATCTATCCCTAAAGAAATTTCTCTTTCCTCTGTTATAGAAAATTCTTTGGACAATCCCATCATATTGTCTCAACCCTCAAATTTCCCTATCTGTATTCGTGTCTCTCCTCCATTAACACACCGTCAGATATTGATTTAACTATGATGAAGTACTTGATCACTGACATGAACCTTATCAACAGCGTCGATGATTCTAAGTGGTTGATTGATCGTAGATGCTAGGATGTTTCTCTACACCTCGTATGGCAAAGTCTCAAAATTCAAGTCAATGTGATCAGCAAAAGGCCATTACTACCTGCAATAAAGGGAAGCAAGCTCGAGACCTCAAACTAATTGCATCAGAAGAAATGAAAATCTACTCCCTCCAGCCAAGCCTTCTTAGTTAGAACCTATGATTATTTTTCTTCTTCTTTTTGTTGTATTTATTAGAGTGGTTGTATTTAATAAAGTGGTTGTGGGTTAGACATTAATGGAGTGGTTGTACGTAGGTTAGGTAGTCTTCATCTCTTTTGATTTATTAGAGTGTCAACGTAGGAATTGTACATATGCCACTTTATTTTGTATATCATATACGGAATGAGAAGAACATCATTTTCCATTCTTTCTTTTCTTTGTTTTCTTCTTTCAACAACCCATGCCTTCGAGAGGCCTCCTCTTACTGTTGAGTATTTTTTTTAACCGAAATGAGCCCCTTGAAGAGGCATATTCAGTCCAAAAGATGAGAGTCGCCGTTCACACACACCCTCGAATGTCCTTCTACCACATCTCAAACCCACTTTCTATCGATCCTTTACAATTGAATCTGACTTCCATGCCTTGGAAGAGAAAATTGGGGTGCTAAGTTTGAAGGTGCGTATGATATTCATCACGGGTCTTCCGAAGGATGTGAAAGAGAGACAACTACAAAATCTACTGAGATGGTTGCCTGGATACGAGGCTTCACAGGTGAACTTCAAAGGCGAGAAGCCCATGAGTTTCGCTCTCTTCTGTACTACTCAGCTTGATGTAGCCACCAAACATGCCCGTCAGGAAATGGTGTTTGATGTGGACCGATGTTGGTGTTGCACATTGAGATGGCCAAGAAAAATCTTTTTATCAAAAGAGGAATTTTTATGCTTATGGTTTTGAGAAGCCCTCTACAATTCATCAAAGGGGAATTGTACCTTTTGCAGCTAGATTAGGGCTTGGTCAAATGCCAGGCCTTGGTTCTTACTCCCACTAGGGAGCTTGCGCAACAAATTGAGAAGGTCATGCGGGCCCTTGGCAACTTTTTGGTAGAGTTTGTTGAGAATTTTAAGGGTAAGAAATTTTTTGCTTCTCATTTGCTTGATGCTTTGCCCCTTAAGTTGTTTTTAGGCTCTTTGATAGAGGTAGAGACATAAACCTTGGGGGAACGAATTGTAAGATCTAACAGAAAGTCAATCCCATCCTAGCTAGAGCAACTCTTACACTTTACCATGAATCACCTCTTGGTTGTGGCTTTGGAAAAATTTTCAAGATGCAGGAGTGACTGTTTTGAGTACAATTCCTGGCTTAGTAAAAGCTTGGAAGAGTACAATGTGTAGGGCCTAGATTTGACAAAGATAAGAGCCGATGCATCAACCAGAGAAGTCTCCAGTATTGAGAATCACCCATGTCTATCTTCAAGAGCTTATTACATATCCATTATCAAGTGTTGGGTGGAACAGAACTTGCATGGTCTTACATACAAGGAAATCCACTGCAATTACAAGATTTTGGAGTCTTTAGCTCAGCATCACTAACAAGTGGCTTTGTCACCCTTGATGAGCATGGGATACCTTATCCAGATGACCAAGCTTGTGTTAGTGAAGTAGGTTTATTCCCTGTATACATGAGAGCAATTGATAGCTTACTTAATGTCGATCTTGAGGAAGTTCGTGGTGAAGTGTCTTCTGTTATAGAGCTCGAAAGTGTTATTCTTGAGCGCGATCCTTATTTCAATTATCTAGTCACTTAGTACCTACAAAGAATGAGATATATGATTTTTGGAACTGGTTTGACGATCGAACATGGTATCCTCTCGGCGGTGTTACTGAAGGGAACCATGCTGTTTCAAGATTGAAATTATGTGCTCTGAATGAGTTTTTGCAACTGAGTTATCATCAAGGTTCTGGATTATCTAACTGGGTTGAAACCAACAGCTTGAGCAACTCGAATGGCGTGCATGACTAGAAGCTTTTCAGTGAACATCATAGGGAAGCTGACTTTCTAACACATAAGTTAACAGATGCTAGATTGGATACTAATAACTCTGTCCAGGATGTAACTAAGGGAGATAGATTGATCGCTGAAGGCAATCAGACATATATTGGAGCTTCTCTCTAGATAGTTCTGGTGCGACGTGAGCCTGGTTTCATTTTAGATCATCCTCAATCTCAAAGTTGTTCAGATCCACATCTAGAAAGTCAGGTCTACCTTTCATGATGAAAAGAAATCCAAAGATGGTGTAAATAACGATGAAGCTAGTGAGCTGAAGAAACTTGACAACTTTGGGAGATGGATGGATAGAGAAATTGGGGGAGATTGTGATAATTCCTTGATGGCGTCAGACTTTGGGAACTACTGGAATACACTTGATGCTGATAATGATGACAAGGAAGTATGCATTTTATCTCATCATATGCATTTAGATACTGATATGTTGGGCCCTTCCCTTTCCCAAGAATAGCTTATTCATAAAACAATAAATCCTCTAAACCCTTGAGGACAAGGTTCTTTAAGACGAGGAATTTGTTATGATCCGTCGTGAGTGGCGTCGTTTGCTGGGAAGTACCTTGGCCTGCAACACGGCGTTTTGCTTCTTTAGATAAATTGTCTTTAAAGTCTTGTAGTTGTTTTATTTTCTGGAAAACTGTTATTGTACTTTACAACTGTTATCTTGGTATTTGCTTAGTTAGTTAGCCTGCGAGGATATGTAAGGGAAGGGGTCCTGGTTGAAGCATGGAGTAAAATCTCTTATAATTGTTTGTTAACTTTCATTTGGAGGAATTGAAGATATCAAATACTCGGATGAATACAGTTATCATTATCATCTTCCATCTTTGATTCATCTCTAGTTTATCTTTCATTATCACCATTACACAAAGAGCAAGTGGGACCATTACATTTTGTTGGTGGAGAAATACTTTTCGGAGGCATTTCGTCGGTTGCTCTGGCTGGTTAATTTTTTTTGTGTTGTAACGTTTGGTTTGCTTCTTGCCCTTTTCTTTCTTATTTTTTTTTTCTTTTCGAGTTTTGCTACAGGCAACCGGGGTTGGAAACCTCGGGGAATTGGCTGTGCCACGTCAGTCGAGATATATTAAAAATAAATAAATAAAATCGACAAAAACAGAGGGAAATTTCTTTCAGGACACAGCACCATCATTTGCATTTCCAGATCCATCTCGCTAGCTATTCCCTCCAATGGCTCCCTTTCTCACCCTCTTCCTACTCTTTCGTCTCTCACCCATCTCCACCTCCTCCGCATCTTTCTTCTCCCACCCATCTCCATCTCCACCTCATCGACAAAATACTTTTGCTCTGGCAATGTCTTCCCGGTCTCTACCCTTTGTTACTCGCGTGAAGTTGCTGTCGGCATGGCTCCCAAAGCTCGCCTGGCCTCCTACAAGGTCTGCTGGAACTCGGGCTGCTACGACCCTCGCAGCATTCAACATTGTAGTGGCTGACGGAGTTGACGTCATCTCCCTGAGTGTAGGCGTCGTCTTCCTACCATATTACGTCGACGCCATCGCCATTGCAGCTTTCAAAGCATAGGATTCCGGGGTCTTCGTCTCCGCCTCAGCTGGTAACGGCGGTTTGGGTGTGCTTTCTGTCATGAATATTGCTCCCTGGGTGACTACGGTAGGTGCCAGCACCATTAATAGGGATTTTCTCGCCGCTGTCAAGCTTGGGAATGGAAAATTCATACCCGGTGTAAGTGTTTATGGCAGGCTGGCTTTAACTCCGAGAGGGAAAGGCAGAGACGAATGGGAGCCATCGTGCTGAATGGGTTGAGGAGGAATGGAGGCTGGGTGAAAACGAAACTTGTTGAAAAGGAATGGAGGCTGGAGTGAAAACGAAACTTGTTGAAGATGAATGGAGGGATACGAAAAGGAGTGAAGAAAAAATACTAAGGGAAGAAACAGAAAAACGGGGCCAAAACACCCTGTTTCATTTTCCACGGGGGCTAGGGTTCCCCCGCAATTCCCCAAGTCGATTGCATATGGTATTTTTCTTTCTTTTTTCTTTTCCTTACATAAGTTGTGCCATGATTTTTGTTTTTTTGCTGTTTTATTTATTTATATAAGTTGTGCCATGTCCCCAGTTACATCCTGTTTGCGTAGTTGTTTATAGAACGACTCTTAAAAATAGGCATAATGAATTATAGAAGAAAGAGAAATTATATTTATCATATTCTACATTATACACGAGTATGTGATTTGTTGTTTTTGTCATTCTATTTAAACATACATATAATAATGTGTAAATATATGTGTTTACACATCAACGATAAAAACATCGTTTTAAATAATAAAAAAATCTTTATTTTAAATGTAGCTAATGATTTTTAAATTGATTCAAGTATTTTAAAATCTTCAAAATATTTTAAAATCTAAAATCATTTTAAATGAGGTATTTTTAGTGTTATTAAATAAAGTCTAATTTTCAAGTAAGCCCCTTTATATTTTAGACTCCCAAATATAATATAGTTTTAAGAAATCATTTTATTTAAATGATTATATTCTTTTAGGAATATTATTTAATATTTATCAATTTATTTTTTGTTAAAAACTATATTTACTTAGACGACTCTATTCTCCTAAGAAATATATAATAAAAATTATAATTTTATTTTATAATGAAAAATATTTTTTTTGAATTAAGAATAAAAAAAATTGTTTTAAAATTTAGTCTTAGTTTGTTTTTATAAATGAAATGAGTTGAGATCAAAGTTAAAAGTTAAAAGTTAAATAAAATATTATTAAAATATATTTTTTTAATATTATTTTTATTTTGTAATTTGAAAACGTTGAATTTTTTATTTTATTTTATATTGAAATTTGAAAAAATTGTAATAATTAGATAAGATGAGATAAGTTGAGAGGAATTGTAAAAATAAACGAGGTTTTAGCTAATTTGGATTGAACTTTAGCTAGTTTGGATTGAACTCATCTCACGAATATTCATTATTATTCACAAATTTCAACTCACAAATTTTATTAATATTTATAAACTATATCAATTCCTCTCATTTCATATTTCAATCCAAACCGCACAAAGTATCATCCACTTCATAATTCCAAACTGTCCATTTAAAAAAACTTTAATCTTAGATTAAAAGTGGTACACGTGTAAGGCTAGTGTCTGTCCTTCCGTTCTCTTGTTGGCTTTTCCTTCTACGCGCGATTTAAAATGAAATAAAAATTATTCTTTATTTTTCATCATTTTACACCTCAACTTATAAAAAATATATTTCATATCTTATAAAAAATTTATAAATAAGAAATGTGAGCCTCAGTCACTGATTGCAAAATAAATCCAAAAGCGGATAATGCTACGGAGCCCACATTTTATACCGATAATCGACCATTTGCACACGTGATAATTTAAAATAATAATAAAAAAAAAGAATTAGAAATAAAGAAAGAGGTAAATCATTTCAGGTCTGAACAGCTCCATTCCCATCCTCCCTCCATTGTTACCCATCCCTCCCTCATCCTCCCTCCATTCTGTACGAAAGTTAATTGGCTTCAGGAAAAATCCATTTAAGATTTGAATACCTCCATTTCCATCCTCCCTCCATCCATTCCCATCCCTCTCTCATCCTCTCTCCTTCTTGTATGGAATCTAAGTTCGTTTGACGCCATTGTAATTTTACTTTTCTTTTAGTTCTTCTCAACGAACAAATAAGTGGTCACGAAAGAAATAAAATTAGAAGAAAAAATTTCAAAAGACATGGATTTCTATTTTCCCAAATAAAGCGAGTTGTTTATATAAAAAATCTATGTCTAGCATGTCTATACGAAAAAAGTATAGCATTTTCCTTTAGTGTTTTTAGAGAATCTGTAGTAATGGAAAATGCTATAAATGGATTTCTATTTTTCTAAGTAAAGCAAGTTTGTTTTATTTCCACATACCCACGAACGAAACAACTAGTCACAGATTCACCCAGGTTCAAGGGTAAATAGAGATCCATACAGATTTACTGCAGTTTCAGCTGAGCTGAAGGGAAGGGAGGGGGGGTGTAGAAAAAAAGAAAGAAAGAGATGAATTTATCCGTGCAGTTTTTATTTTTTAAATATTTTATACAGGCCATTCAAAAACAGACATGTGGCATCGGTTGAATTATCGGTTTAAACTCTCGGTTCATATAGCATTTTTCAAAAGGTAGTGACCTATCTACTATCCATCTACTATTTATAGTGTTTTTATTTTTTTATTATTTTATTTTAAGTATTTTTTAACTTCCTTAATTATTAAAAAAAAATTAAAAAAATATATAAATTTATTAATTATCACTTCTTTAATTATTAAATAAAATAAAAAATTATAAAAAAAAATTAAATATAAAAAAATAAATAAATAATAAGAGATAGTAAACTTAACATTTTCCTTTTTCAAATCCAAAATCAAATCGGTGGACCGGTGGAGTCTAGAAATTTGTAGATTTGTTTTTGAATTATCAAATCAGTGTCAGGACTCAGCTTTTTGATGATTTACTTTTTTTTGTTTTTTTAATTGTTTTTCAAACTTTGGTTCTAGAGTTTCGCGCGAAGTGACGTTAACTTTTTCTTTTTTTCATATCATTATCAATTTGTCAATTCCGGTGAACGATAGCTTTTATTTTTTTTAAAAAAATAATTTATACAATATTTTTATAATAATTTATATAATTATATTTTAAATAAATAATATTTTATAAAATATCTTATAAAATTAATATCATTTTATAAAAATATCTTATTTTATAACATTATTATATAATATATTATATATTTATCATTACTCTTTATTTTTCTATTTGTATCATATAATGATAACAGTCCACACATACATAAATATATATATATATTTATATTTATGCAATTTAGATTTTACAACTTGATTGAAAATATGATAATTTTGTGAATAATAATAAAATAATTTATAAGTAATAATCTGATATTTTGAATTAAGTGTTTTTTAAACTTTGAGAAAAAAAAGAAAAATTAAATAAAAAATATTAAAATATAATTTTATAATATTATTATTGTTAAGAAATTTAAAAAAATTAAATTATTTTTTATTTAAAATTTTAAAAAAATTATAATGATTATTTTAAAAATATTTATATTTAAATTATATTTAGAAATGAAATAAAATTATATGAGATTTCTAGTTTTAAAATGAGATCTATTTTCAAACAAATCTTAGATCCATTTAATTATTAATTTTAGTTGAGTCTAACTTGATTTAATTTAATTTTAAATTAAATTTAATATTTAAATACTTAACTTTTAAATTATTAAATTTATTTTAAATTTAAATATATTTACACGTAAAATTCGTAATATTTTTTAATTCAACGATTCTTTTTTAAGTGCGAAACCACAGCCTCAGTATCCGAGCTTCTATTCAATGATCTACTCTCTTGTCGGTTCCATTTCTCTTCTTTTATTTTGTGGAGCCATCATACAAAGGAGGAGCACCGGAGTATGAGGACAGCTCTATATATTATCACGGTGGCTTTAGCAGCATCAATTATGTCATTGTTCGACGACGGACAGCAGCCAACCGACCCCTCTCTCTCTCTCTCTCTCTCTCTCTCTCTCCCTACCGATCTATTTCTTTTCTCCCTCGGCTTTCCTTCACCACCTATCGTCGTCACAGTCTACAACACCTCTGCTGCCACATCTCTCTCTCTGTCATTTTTCCCTCTCAATAGCCTTACTCAACGGCAGCACCACGAGACATCTCGACTTCTCTATATTTTTCTCGCCCTTACTCAACTTTCCACCACAAACAACCACAACAGTCCAGAAGATTTCAACAAACACGACAGAAATGGTTGCCATCAGATCTGGGTGTACGTTTATATGGAAATCTTCTGCTGGTGGAGCGAGATTTTGTTTTTGGATTTGGTTTCCTTTCGTGTATTTCGGTATGATTTATTTAGTGAATTTGTACAAATTTGAGAACATTGTGTTTGCATCTGCCATGCTTTCGTCTATATGGGTATAATTTTTTTGCTGAACCAGCACAAAACAGATAGAAACATACAAATGTATCATTTTTCAATGTAAAATGTAAAAAGAGAAAAAAGTCAGTCGGTGGAGAAATAACAAAAACAGAACAAAACGTAAATTTGTCATAAAATCAGGAGTAAAACAAGAAAAAATATATTAGACAAAAATACTGTTCATTCTTTATTAGCACTTATTTAATAGAGATAGATATTCGATGAAGCATAGTTTGATCCCGGCCCCTGCAATAAAACATGAGCAATTTGTATAGTCTCAAGAACTTTTACCACGATACAAGAAGGCCAAGGGTCATGCGAAAATATAACTTCCAAGGAAGAAAGCGCGGATAATAAATTCCATACACGCTGATATATATTGCGTGACATTAATTAGTTATTACACAACAAGAACATATATATAACGTGCTGGCATGTTCATATGATCGCAAGCTACAAAGCTAGCTTGAGCAGCCCACTACGTACGTACACACTAGTATTTTACTGTATATAGCATATACAGCAGCAAATTAAAATATATCATACGTCTTAATTAATCAGTTGCCGGTCGACTCGCAAGAGAGGATAATTAATACCCGTACTTGCAGCTCTTATTATTACACACACATACACACGATTAGCCGGCTAAGCTCTATTAAATATGGCTAGGGCCTGTTTCTACCATCTTTTGCTGGAGGGTGTCGATGGTAATGCTCACGCAGTGACTTGGGTTCACCCTTCGGAGGCTTCTGATCAACTGGATTAATCAGTAGCTTGTGTTCTGGGTAAGGCTTTTTCCCCTGATCAAGAGACTCATGATTAATTGGTGTTGGTGGGATAAACTTTGAGGGAGGTTTTGGTCCCTTGGGGAGTTTGGCACCGAAGGCTAGCGTCTTTTCTTCCAAAGAGGACTCCTCCAGTGAATTTGGAGGTCTGCCTCGTGGTGGTGGGTACACTGGCGGTGGGTACACTGGCGGTAACTGGCCTTGTGGAGGTTTATATTGGGCGAGGGAGCCAGATGAGAGAAGAACCAGTACTCCAAGAAACGATATCAGCGAGTACATTTTTGTGGCCATTTTGGGACGTTGTTTGGGAGTTAGGATGGTGCAAAGTGTATTCCATTTTGGGGGGCCTTTTATAATGGGCCGGTGCCTACGTCCTCGTGCCACGTGTGCCGTATTAGAGCATTGGTATTTTCAAGTTCAAATTTTAGTTAGAATTTTAAGGATACGTTTGGAACCTAAATATATCTTAATTATTATTATAAATTTTTTAAATTTTAATATAAAATATAATAAAAAATTTAACTTTTTTAAATCTTAAAATAATAATAATATTAAAAAGTAATATTATAATAATATTTTATCATCTCAACTTAATTCAACTCATTTTAACATCCAAATGCAGCCTAAGTTTTAACTATAACATTAATTTTTTACTAGGTGAATTCATATTAGACTAGTTATTTTAAAGTTAAAATAATAATATAATATTATATATTTTAATAATATTTTACAATTTATTTATTTTTTAATATTTTGCAAATACAATTTAACATATATTGTGTGGAACAATATCTTACAGAGTAGTGAGTGCAAATACAATTTAAAATATTGCAAATACAATATTTTACAATCCGTATGATGTGTGGAACAATATCGTAGAAGTAGTGAGTGCTGCCAGAGAGGTCTCTTGCGTATAATTTACATGGATCCGCCTTCATTCTCTATTTAACATACATTGTGCAGTCTCCAACTGGCAGAAAATCAGAGTTTTGCCTGATCTTGAAGTTGGTCCTGTCCAAAAACCATGAATACAAATTGGAATCACCGGAATAACAAGAGTGCAAGCAAAGCATGTTAAAAATCAAGAACTATCTGAGAGTGTCTTGAATACAGTCCCATCTTTCACAATTAATCAACAAAACATGTGTGCATTGTATTAAAAAGGCATACCCTGTATTCTCATCATGCACAGAGAATATTAAGTAGCCATCATCTTCTTCAGAAGTAATGCCAGGCAGGCGAGGGACAAAAATAGCGCCTCAGAACCAAAGCTGCCGGGTCCCAAGTCATAGATGCCTTTAACATTTCCTCCAACTTCAAGTTTTGTTTTTCCAGTCTCTGGTTCAGCATGCAGATCAAATTTGATAATCCCCTTGACTTTTGTAATGTTGTCAAGTATGGTTCCATATACATATTGCTGTCTCCTAGTTACCCAAAAAATAATTAGTAAAAACAAATGATGGAATAAAGAAGAAGATAAGTGATTTGACGCCCATGAGAACATAATGAATTAAGCACGGCTGGGAGCAAAATGATGAAAGGAGGCAGCGAAACAAAAATAAATTCCTGAACATACACATAAAAAAAAAATATCAATAATATTTTTTGGTAAGTATCAATAATATGGCCTTTCAGTATTGAGCTTTCATCAGCCGCTTCCAGAAACCAGAATTTTTGCAATCTTGAACAGATCTATCACCAAAATTTGATGGATACCTGCCAGTGTAGCTCTCATTAACCCTTGGGAAATCAACAGCAGATGCCGATAACTTCTTTTGTGAAGCTAGACCAGTTTTCATATTGAATCTCATCTCATACCTGAAAAGAATATTGTCAGAATACTGAGACATGCATAGAGCTTTGAGTTTTCATAAAATGGGAAAAAGTTGTCCTACAGCTCGTTGCAGATGTTTTCAAGATTTTCTTTGATAGTCCCACTGACCATGTCCAGATTTGGATTCTCAAGAAGACAAGTTCCACTCCAACTTAGAATTTCCTGCTGCTATGTTTATAAAATGCGACGTGACCAACACAAGTAAGAGAAATAATATCTGTCTCTAACAGATATTCTCGTCTCGGTACTTCTCTCACTGAGTTTTATATTTAAGAAATATATATATATATATATATATATGTATGTATCATTTTAAATTAGTTTTACTGTTTTAAACAATATAAATACACACACATATGCACATATATACCACTGTTAATTATCAGTCAGTCGCAATATTACCTAACATTAATGTTGATGTCGTGTTTCGTAGGCTTGGGCAACTCGACACGGACAGTAGTGCTCGAGCAGTCACCTGCACAGTAAAAGGGGGGACCTCGGGTCCATTGTTCCTCCAATACTTAAGTTAGTTGTGGCGTAGAAGATGAAGAGAAACAATAATGAAGATGAGAGTGTAAGTTAACCTACTTGTTTGTTGCAAGTAGTGTTTATTTATACTTGTTGACTTGGTTTCCACGGTAGTGGAGTGTTGTATAGCAGGAGATAATATATTTGTGCCGTCTACTTGCCGAGCTATCTTTATGCCGTTTGCGCACCGAGCTATGGAGTGTTCAGGTTTGCTGTGTATAGCCCATGCCTTGGGGCCGCATTGAATGCGGCACACCTTCTACTCTGGGCCGCATTGACTGCGGCGTGTTTTCTACCCTGGGTTCCTTTTATCTCATTAATGCTTGGTGTGAACCGCCTTATACTTTCTCGGCTTGCATTGAATGCGACATTCCTTCTTCCTTAAGCCTCTTCTATATCTTCTGACTAGGTTCCTGATGTAACTATGGTCTGACCTGGGTCTCATACCCAGGTTTAGACCCAAGACTTCCTAATTTGCTCGGCCTAGCCCAGACCTTGCATCTAGGCTCTAACCTGGGCCTTGCATTTAGTCCAGCCCAATGAATTTACTCCCTTCACAATTAAAGTTCCACAAAACTTCCACCATACTTAATCGTAACATTTATGTGCTTATCTTTCTGTTAATTGTTATGTGATAACTTAACAACAATGTAAATTAAGATAAATATGATGAGCATTGCAGAGTTTTTAAAAATCGAAAAACATTGCCACTAATCACTAGTTCAGGTGGTTTGATTGCTCAAGTATAAAATTCATTAGAATATCCAAATTGGCACAACTGTTTGGGGGTGAGAAAGTGCAATTTTTCACACACACACAAATGAAAACTTATTATACTGGAAATATGTATCTGCTTCAAGCTCAGTACTGAAGAGCTAAAGAGGGACCCTTTTATTTTTGTGGTATTTCCATCCAAAAGTAGTGCAGTTGTTATTTGGGTCAATTTGTGATTGTCAATATAAACTTAATATTGTTGGTTTGCACCTTTTCGCCCTATTTTCAAGAACTTGGATACCATGAATCCATAACATCCTTATAAGCCAACATTTACACATTGTAAGATTAAAAAACAGGCCTTTTCAATACCCAAAACTCTTCTATAGAGAACCCATAAGGAAATCCAAACCTATATTTTTCTCGCGTTCAGAGAGTAACCATCTCTAAAGCACACAAGTCTATCATAAATGACTGCCAAATGAAACTAAATCACAACGCTGGCAGTAAACACAAAATGACCAAAAATAGTAGCCAGGGATCAAAGATTTTAACCAGTGTGATAAAATAGCTGTACAAAAACAAGAACACACATACTGAGAACTATTGAATGAACAAAATCCTACAAATGCAATTTGAAATTCACACAACTTGTCAAATTCACAGTGAAATTGATCATTTTAAATTTTTTATCTGTGAAATGAAATTAAGCTTTTAAACCCAGAATTACCAATCCAGCTAACCATAAGCCAAGCAAATGCTACCTGTGATACACAATCCACTCTCTAATTATAAGCTTTGACATTATAAAATAATTGGAAAAATCAAAGAGAAGCCTAAAGATATGATTTCAAATCAAGCCCAGCCACAAGTGCCTAGTAACTTCAAAATATCTACTTCCAATTAATTGGACGACGGAGCCTTTTACTTTGAGGAAGAAGCATCCTCACCCTTATCAAACCTTGTTAGGCCCTATTAACAAATAAAACTCTTAAAACCCAAGGCTAAAACTACACAAGTCAGAACGAAAAGTACACTAAGTGGAAAAATTATTTCTTTCATTTATATGATTCTCATTAAAATATTAAGAGTTCAAATCGAAAGATATAGAGAGCTTATACCACGCATTCCAATCGAAAAAGAAAAATGGAAACACTGGAAATCGATATTTGAAGGAAAAAATAATATTAAATTTACCCTTGTTGAAATTATAAGAAGAAATCCCTAAAGTTCCTCCGGTTCCTCCAGACAAGCATTCGATAGTGCAATAAATGATTTTTTTTTAGAGGAATTTAAAGATTCTATTCAACTCGTGAAATGTACAATATGTTCTGCTACTTATAGACAACAAATAATGGAATGAAAATAATGAATAAAAAAATACATTTACAGCTCATTGCAACGACTCTTAAAATAGAAAAGTGCGAGTAATAGGCGAGCCATTGTTGATTTGGTCCTACTCAAGAAAAGTGTGATTAGCATAGGATTTATTCTTGTGTCTAGGAGGGAAATCATGTAATCTGTAGCATTTTTCTTTGGTATATCCAGGAATGCGACAATGCGAGCAAACATGGATACTTGGATTAGCTTTGAAACATCATTCCAAAGAATGGCCAGAGGTATTGCAGTGAGAGCAATACAATCTGTCCTTGCGAGATGAAGACTGGTTTCGTTGGTCTGGTCCTCTTGTGGCCATTGCCACTAGTGCAGGGATGGAATGAAGCTACTTGTGTCGTTCTTCTTGTTGGATTAAAGATAAAACACGATTCAATGTGGGAAGAGAGTCATATAGAAGCATTTGTGCTCGAATAGAGTCATAGGAGTCTTGGAGCCCCATCAAGAACTGCATAACTTTACTGCGATGATTGTAATCCGTCAAAATCTTCACCGAGCCACAAGTGCATAGAGGCATTGGCTCATAAATCTCGAGTTCATCCCAATAACTCTTCAGTGTATTGTAGTAGATGCTCACATAATCAACATCTTGTACCAAGGATGAAATGGCTTTTGTGAGTTGGAAAATGTGTGGTGCATTTTGGATGGAAAACCGCCCACGAAGGTCATTCCAGACATTAGCAACAGTATTAGCATGTGCAATAGTTGATCTCTGCTCAAAACTAATAGAGTGTTGAGTCCAAGCAATTATCATATCATTGCAACGCTCCCCTGGAGTAAAGAAAGGGTCAGATGAATCAGTGGGCTTAGAAATATTACCATCAATGAAGCCGAGCTTGTTCTTGATGTTGAGTGTGCGCCTCATAGTCCTTGCTCAGGTTACATAATTTTCGATTGTTAAGAGGTCGGGAACCAGTGGAGAAGAGGCACCCTCACTAAGTTGGATGAAGTATGGGCATGCTGGATTATGAGGGTTAGGCTGTGTTTGGGTAATCAAGTATCCTCAACATTTTTCAAGTATTCTCGTACTTCTGAAAATACTTCACATACCAAACAACTTCAAATACTCTCAATGGAACCCACAAACTCACTTCAATCTCTACTCATAACTATTCACAAATATTCTTTAATATTTATCACCATTATATATAAATAAAAAATAAAATCACTATAATATTTATTACTATTAAATATATAAAAAAAATCATTATAATATATAAATAAATCACTATAATACATAAATAAAAAATATTTATCACTATTATATATAAATAAAAAATAAAATCACTATAATATATAAATAAAAAATAAATCACTATAATATATAAATAAAAAATAAAATCGCTATAATATATAAATAAAAAATAAAATCATTATAATATATAAATAAAAAATAAATCACTATAATATATAAATAAAAAATAAAATCGCTATAATATATAAATAAAAAATAACATCATTATAATATACAAATAAAAATAAAATCATTATAATATATAAATAAAAAATAAAATCACTATGATATATAAATAAAAAATAAATCACTATAATATATAAATAAAAAATATTTATCACCATTATATATAAATAAAAAATAAAATCGCTATAATATATAAATAAAAAATAAAATCACTATAATATTTATCACTATTAAATATAAATAAAAAATAAAATCATTATAATATATAAATAAAAAATAAAATCACTATAATATATAAATAAAAAATAAAATCACTATAATATATAAATAAAAAATATTTATCACCATTATATATAAATAAAAAATAAAATCGCTATAATATATAAATAAAAAATAAAATCACTATAATATATAAATAAAAAATAAAATCACTATAATATTTATCACTATTAAATATAAATAAAAAAAATAAAATCATTATAATATATAAATAAAAAATAAAATCACTATAATATATAAATAAAAAATAAAATCACTATAATATATAAATAAAAAATAAAATCACTATAATATATAAATAAAAAATAAAATAACTATAATATATAAATAAAAAATAAAATAACTATAATATATAAATAAAAAATATTTATCACTATTATATATAAATAAAAAATAAAATCGCTATAATATATAAATAAAAAATAAAATCACTATAATATATAAATAAAAAATAAAATCGCTATATTATATAAATAAAAAATAAAATCGCTATAATATATAAATAAAAAATAAAATTACTATAATATATAAATAAAAAATAAAATCACTATAATATATCATAAATAAAAAATAAAATTTCTATAATATTTATCACTATTAAATATAAATAAAAAATAAAATCATTATAATATATAAATAAAAAATAAAATCACTATAATATATAAATAAAAAATAAAATCACTATAATATATAAATAAAAAATAAAATCACTATAATATTTATCTCTATTATATATAAATAAAAAATAAAAACACTAAAATATATAAATAAAAATAAAATCACTATTATATATAAATAAAAAATAAAATACTATAATATTTATCACTATTATATATAAATTACAAATAAAATCATTATAATATTTATCACTATTATATATAAACTAAAAATAAAATCATAATAATATTTATCATTATTATATATAAATTAAAAATAAAAGCATTATAATATTTATCATTATTATATATAAAAGTAAAATAAAATCACTACAATATTTATTAATATTAAAAAATCACTATAATAAAATCATTATAATATTTATTATTAAAAATCAAATCACTATAATATTTATGGGACCCACACATTTTTCAACTACCTACTCAAAAGTCAATAACTCAACATACTTCACACATCCAAACAACTCAAAATACTTTCAATGGGACCCACAAACTCACTCCAATCTCTACTCATAACTATTCACAAACATTCTCAACACTTCTCAACACTTTTTAACACCCAAACGTACCCTTAGTCTCAAGGTTGGAACTTGGGAGGGGTTTGCATGTTTGGATCGATAGTGGGATTTTCTTGACTCATTGCTCTGGTACCATAATGGAAGTGACGCAAAGGTAGAAGAAGAAATGTAATAACAAAATGAAAAATGAAACCCACAGAGAACAACATGTATTTCTTTGACCCCACTAATCTTCAAGAAGCCAACCCAAACCTCATTGAGATGCCCCTTCCTCAAGTTCCTCCGACATTATTCCTTCACAGACCATTCCACGCAGATCAAGTAGAACCAGAAAAGCTCCTGCATATTTGTAGGACTTTCACTATCAACAAGCTGCAACACCTATGTCCTCCCAGTCGGTGTCCAAGCTGCAAGGTCCACCTCATTCTTCCATCGAAGGTTCAGAGATTCTTTTCCCTCTATCTTCATCTCTTTCTTATAATTGTCTTTCACCCAAATTTAAAGCTTTCTCTAGTTCCATATCACTACACATTGAGCCAACTTCTTACACCCAAGCCATCCAAGATCCAATTTGGCGTGAGGCAATGAAGCAAGAGCTTAGTGCACTTGAGCTTAATGAGACTTGAACCATTGTTGATTTACTTCCTAAAAAAAACAATTGATTGCAAGTAGGTTTGTAAGTATAAATTCAAGGCAGATGGAACAATAGAACGAGCAAAAGCTCGCTTGGTTGCAAATGGATTTACACAGCGTGAGAGAATTAGTTTTCATGATACTTTCTCACCTGTTGCTAAGTTAGTGTCTATTCGATGTCTCCTTGCAGTAGTGGCAATTAAAGGCTAGGATCTTCAATAACTTGACGTGAATAACGCCTTCCTCTATTGCGAACTCGATGAGGAGATTTACATGCGACCACCTCCAGGTCATCCCTCAGCCAAGACAAACCAAGTCTATCGATTACAGAATAGCCTTTATGGCTTAAGACAAGCTTCACGATAGTGGAATGCCAAGCTCTCATCCTTTTTAACTAAATTTGGGATCATTCAGTCCAAAGCAGATTATAGCTTGTTTACTAAGTGCACGACAACATATTTTACTGCACTCCTTTTCTACATAGATGATATAGTTCCGATGAGTTCATATGTTCAATCAAGTGCTACTGTAAAACAATTCTTGGAAACAAAATTTAAAATCAAAGATCACAGAAGCCTCAAGTATTTTCTTGGCATGCAGATGGGGTGCTCAAAGGTAGAAATACAACTTTGCCAGCGAAAATATGTATTGGACATCCTTTCCGAAACAGGATTGCTAGCATCCAAGCCATCCCATTTACCTATGGAATCCAATGTCAAGCTCAGGAAAGATGAATGTGAAATTTTCAATGATGCTGCTTTATACCGAAAACTGGTTGGCAAACGTCTTTATCTCACAAACACGAGACTAGATTTGAGTTAGAGTGTACACTTGCTAAGTCAATTCATGGAAGCACCTCATGTCCCTCACTATGATGCAATTATTAAGGTTATCAAATATGTGAAAGGCACTCCAGGACAGGGTCTATTTTTCTCTGTCGATTCCAAGCTAGAACTGGTTGCTTACTGTGATGCGAGTTGGGCAAGTTGCCCAGACACAAGACATTTGACCACTGGCTTTTGTGTCTTCATAGGCAATTCTTTTGTCTTATGAAAATCGAAGAAACAGACCACCGTGTCCAAATCATCTGCAGAGTTTGAATATAGAGCAATGATAACTGTAGTTTACGAGCTTACATGGCTTCGATATTTTCTTGCTAATTTACGCATCATCGTCTCAAAACCTGCAACTTTGTATTGTGACAACTTGGTAGCTATTAACATCGCTGCAAATCCCGTCTTTCATGAACAGATGAAGCATATTGAACTAGACTGTCATCTAGTTCGAAACAAAATATCAGACAGGTAGGTAGTAACAACTCACGTTTTTTCCCACCTTCAGTTGGCAGACCTGCTTACTAAGCCTCTTCATTCTCCTACCTTCACTCGACTCTTATCCAAGATGGGAGTCATTAACATATACTCTCTGTGGGTGACAATATGTGACACGACCCGTTAACCCAACACGAACACGACATGATAAAAGCGGGTTAGGGTTTAGCCTTAACGGGTTGACCCGTTAAGACACGATTGCTTAACGAGTCAACCCGTTTTGACCCATTATAACCTGTTATGACCCGTTAAGAAAGTTAAAATTACAATTATACCCTTATACTTAAAAATAAAATTGTTGAGATTTTAATTTCGATATTTTTATTGTTTGGATTGTAATTTTAGACTTGTAGTTAGTTTTATATATATATATATATATTTTTTATAGATATTGTGATTTCAACATTTATATAAAATTATGCTAAACTTAACTAAGTCAAACGAATTAATTTTGGGTCTGTTCAACTCATTAACATAAGCAACTCAAAATGGGTTGACACGACACGGCCCGTTATGTTAATGGGTCATGTTAGGATTTGAGATTTTGACACGATAAGCTTAACGGGTCGGGTTAGGGTTAACCGATATAGTATAATATACATATCTTGACACGACACAAACACGATCCGTTAACACGATTTGACACACCTAATACTTTTCATCTTGTGGGGGATGTTGAAATTAATAGAAGAAATCCCTCAGGTTCCTCCAAACAAGTATTCGATAATGCAGTAAAGGAATAACTCTTGTGAAGCACAATAGTTGTCAAGAGAAGATAGAATGTTGATCTCGGCAGTTTAGGGCAAAAATCGTGGCTATAAAGAAGTTGGTGTTCCTCTATGTTGCTGATGCCTTCGATGGATTCTCTACAAATGAAAAGGAAAGAAAATGGGAGGGAGGGAAAGAAAAAAGGTGGGTCTTTGTAGGCAAATGGAAGCTGAGGATTGGAATGAAAGAAAACAAAAAGAAAAGAAAATGGGATGGAGAAAGGAGATGAGAGGGAAAAGAAAATAGGACGGAGAGTGTGCAATTCGGTGTAAGAGAAAAGAAAAAGAAAAAGAAAGAAAGGGAAATAGAGGAGCTGAAAAGCGAGGGAAGAAAGAGACTTTGGAACTAATTTTAGACAATAAAATAATGTTTGGAAGAGTAATTATACTTGTCCACATTTGAAAAAATAGATAAAAATACTGTAGCTCAAAGCTCAAGTCAGACTTGACTACTTTAATGTAGACTAATTTTAATATAATTGACTATAATTCAATGAGTCACTACCTCATTACCTCATGCTCTTAAACTTTTGTTCTTTTAAAAGAACAAAAGCAAAATCTGAGCATAATTTACTTTTGGCTATATAACCACTTAACAATGAAAAACATATTTTGTGTTGTATAGTTGTAATCTGATCCATCTGGAATATCCCACTAGGTGGAAAGTTGGGCCATTTGCGCCTGTTGAGTTGGTTTGGTTTCGAGGGTTGAAATCGAATTGAACCAAACAGAGCCACTCAGTATTGTAGGCCCATGTTGTGAAGCCCCCATTCGGCACGTGTATTTTGTAATGACAACTGCATCATTTTAGGCCCAAACTTATTCATTTTGGACTTGCAACAATCAACAAATTTATATGGAGTCATTTATTTGCCAACTTGTACAAATCAAGCACATTACCCTTCTTTTGATCAGAATTATGAAAAGCCACCACTTATTTCAACACTTTAAATTGATAAAAAGATGTAAATTTTATTATTTATATTCATATCTTAACATTAACTAGGTGCTCTATGAAAGAAAAAAGAGTAGTGCTACCATATACTTACAATTGTATTTACATTTTTACTTATAATATTCATTTTGTTAGTTTTCTTTTGAAATTTAAATTTTGAAATTCAAATTTTATGATTTTCAGCATATCAATAACTAACATATGGAGAAGTAAATTTTTTATAAATACATTTAGCATTTTTCAAGAAAAAGTTCTAACAGGTGGATGAGAACCTCAAGTTACATGCTTGTGTTTATTTTCAAACTATTTAGTGTCACTAAAAATAAATGAAAAATAAGTTTTTATCTTTTTTATTAGTACCGATGTGCCGGACAGAGTTGGAATAAATAATTAATTCTAAAAGAGTGAACATTCTTAACATATTTAAGAATGGAAACAGAAGTCCCAAAGAAAAAGAGAAAAAGAGGAGAGAGAGTAAATAATAAAAAAAATCATAACTGAATGGGAATGCTTGGATAAACAATCCTCTTGTTCGTTTGTTTATTTGTTTATTATTATTATTTTATAATAAAGAGCCGAAGGTCACATGTCCAATTGTGGCCCTGTCTTAATTTTATTGCTGAACCCTCACCTGCGGTGGAGGAATACCGTAATTACAATCGGAGGCCTGGAATTACAAATATAGAACTAAGACCAAAACCAGGCCTAAAAAAACCAAAGTAACTAAACAACAAAACAAAAAACCAAAAAGGATACAAGACCGAGACCCAAAGTATTAACTTGCAAAAAAACCCAACCTACACGAATATAAAGTCAATAAGAACTTAAACCAATGGCAAGAGAGACATACCTAGAGCGATGCCCCCTAGCAAACTCTGCGAACTTTCTAAATATAGGGAAGACCCCCTCTGTTAAGTCTAATGTTACCTCTAATGGGAGCAGGCAACTCAGATAACGTAGCCCAAGAGCCAGTTAAACCTTTCGTACCCATTTTAGCCAAGCCATCAGCAACCAAGTTACTTTCTCTATAGCAATGAACTAAAGAAACTTGAAGTCTAGCTAGACGACTTTGTATTTCTTCCCAATAATCTTCCATATACCATAGGCCACATCTGTGAGTCCTCAACCAGTTAAGCACTAACAAGGAATCCAGTTCAATTTTCATAAATAAAAAACCCAACTGATCAATGTGCCAAAGCCCATGGAGTAATCCCATCAACTCAGAAAAGTTGTTAGAATTGTATCCAGTCGCAGCGGCAAACCCACAAACCAGATCCCCTTTATAATCTCTAATAATTCCACCCGCACTAGAAGCACTAAGATTACCCAGAGAACAACCATCCACATTTAACTTAACCCAACCTGGCTTAGGATGCTTCCACGTCACCGAAATGGCAATCTCCTTTCTCAAGGAATTTAAAGGCAGAGTGAAACAATATAAAATACCTTCTTCACGTCGAATGAGCACATTTACTTCCTTAAGTTTTAAAGCAATCCAAAACACCCAATATTTTATGGAACATCAAACCTGTTGAACCGAATCCATCAAGCCTTCCATCCTAGCCTTACAACGACGTCCCCATAGCCTCCAAGTAATGATAGTCGGGAGAAGACCAAGTAATTGACCGGGGCGATTAGAATTTCTTGCCCGCCTATGCCAACACTCCACCATCTGTCTCCATGAACTACCTACCATCAAAGGGACACCAATAACAACCGAGCAAATTCTCCAAATTTTTTCTACAAAATCCCCTCTCGCAAGAACATGATTAAAGTCCTCATCACCATATGACGAACAACAATCACAACGGGAAACTATAGGAATACCAATTTTGCGGATGTGGTCATCCACAGGTAGACAATCATGAATGGCCTTCCACATTGTAATCGAAATTTTTTTTTGGAAGAGCTGGATTCCAAACCCATTTTGCCCAAGGAAATTTTGGACCCCTCGATCGAATACAATTCCATGCACTTTTAGAAGAGAATTTCCCATCAGCATTCGGGAGCCAAATCAGCACATCTTGACCATCTTTAATCCTTCCCAGCTACAAGATAATATCCTTAGCTTTTTGATGACCAATCAACCAAGTAAATAACTCCAGATTCCAACCCAACTCAGTTTTACAATCTTCTAATTTAAAATTTGGCAAATCAGAAATCTGAGTACTCTAAACCTCATTATTACAATCTTCTAATTTAAGTTTTACAATCTTCGTTTGGTTACTAAACCTATCTTAACTCATATCAACTCATTATTACAACTTTTTCAAATCCCAACACAAAATATAATAAACAATTCAACTTTTTCAAATCTCAAAATGATAATAATATTAAAAAATAATATTCTAACAATATTTTATCATCTCAACTCAACTCAACTCAACTCAACTCAACATCCAAACGGCTTGCACTAGAGGAATATTCTGTAAAATCATCTTTCAAAAAAGTGACCATTTCTTTAGATCCACCATAATATGTCTATCCCCAACATATTTAGCATGAAAAAAATTGGACCAAAGAGAATTTCCTTTCAAAAAATTCCAAGCTAGCTTCATGTGGAGAGATGACTGTACTTATCTCAAATTACGGATACCCATACCACCTTCCAAAATCAGCTTACAAATATCCTTCCAAGAACGCTATTTTTTCTTAGGTTTACCATCTTTTACATCCCAGAAAAAAGTACTAATGATTCTTTGAAGTTTCTCAAGAATGGATCTAGGCGTCCTTAAGATAGAAAGACTATGCACAAGAATACTTTGGAGCACATGTTTGATAAGAATCAACCGCCCCACTAGATAACAATCTAGCTTGCCAACCCTCTAACTTGGCCTAGACTTTTGCAATCAAATCATCAAAATGCATGATCTTTTGTCTACCTGAAATAATAGAAACTCCCAAATATTTGAAAGGAAAACATCCTTCCACAAAACCAGTAAAAAAGATAAGATCCCGACGTCTAGACAGAGAAATCTGTAAAGAAAAAAATATATTGAATTTCTTTTGGTTAACGACTTGGCCCGACCATCGTTCATAAGTCTTTAATACCTCCATAATAGCTCTCAAAGAAGCCTTTCCTCCATTACAAAATAGCACCATATCATCCGTGTAAAGCAAATGAGAGATAATAGGGGATCCTCTCGAATGATAAAACGGAATGATCTTACCCATATCAACCTATTTTTTATTCATTCTCAAAAAAATTTCCTCAATTAAAATAAACAAATAAGGAGAAATATGATTATCTTGCCGCAGTCCTTGAACACCTTTAAAGAATCCCTTAGGGACTCCATTCATAACCACGAAGAACCAAGGATTAGAAATGCAATGTCTGATCAGCATGCAAAAAAAATCTAAGAACCTGAAAGCTTTAAGAACTTGCATCAGAAAGGACCAATCCACACTATCATAGGCCTTTGCCATATATATCTTCAGAACAACGTTACCACCATACGATGATTTATTGATAGAATGAATTATTTCCTAAGTCACACTTATGTTTTCAAAGATGCTACGGCCCGGAAGAAAGGCTCCTTGTTCCGGAGAGATAATTTTAGCAAGCAAAGGGGAAAGACGGTTAACCATAATTTTGGAGCATATTTTGTAGAACACTGTGCAAAGGCTAATCGGCTTATACTTATCAAAGCTCGTCGTATTTCGACCTTCGGAATTAAAACCAAGAAAGTGGCATTAAAAAATTGTTGGAGAGCCATACCTTGAAAGCGCATCATACACTTCTTGAGCTGAAGGAACCCGGGAAAGGAAATTATTATCATCCAACGAAATAACTGGATGGACCAAATCCTCCAACAATGGGTCATCACGACGATTTCCAGCTTCCAAGAACTGAGAAAAATAAGTATTAGCCCCATCATGGATCTGCTCAAGATAGGATAGAATCATACCATCCTCAAGCTTCATCTCTTTCACCTCTTTATGCTTACGATGACTGACAGCCCTAAAGAACACTGAATTAGCTTCACCCTGCTAAATCCAGCCCTGTTTAGGTTGTTGAGATAAACGTTTTTCTTCCCTCTCCAGCCAAACAGAGAGCTCCATTTGGGAGGCAATTAAATCATCCTCCACATCCTCTGAAAAAACAGATTGCAAGCTAACCTCCAAACCCTTAATATGATCTTCAAGAACAGCAATATGAGTATCCGTCCTACCAAAAATATGCTTGTTCCAAGATCTCAGTGTAATATTTAATCTTTTAAGTTTAGTCACAAGCCTATATAGACTAGTACCTCCAATATCTTCACCTTCCACGAGACCAACACACAATCAAAAAACAAAGAATGAGAAACTCGCATTTGTTAAAATTTAAAAGAAGGAAATCCATAAGGAACAAACTGCTTATCCAGCGAAGCCATCATCGGTGCATGGTAAGAAGAAGTACGCGCCAAGTATTCCATGTGCGCATCAGGGAAGACATCCAGGGCAGCCGTATTGAGAAAACAACGGTCAAGACACGCCCAATGTCTCATCTACCGGAATGACCATTACACCAAGAAAAATAATTTCCGCTAAACGGCATATCAAGCAAGCCGCGAGAGCCCACCCACTCATTAAATTCCTCCATAGCCAAGGCTAATCTCGACCTACCCCCTCTGCACTCCAACTCATTTATAATAATATTAAAATCCCCTATCACCATCCAAGGCAAATTGTGGATATTTGCAGCCCTTAAAGAATCCCAAAGCCTTCTACGCTCCAAGTAAGAACATTTGGCATAAATAAAAGAAAAAAGAAAAACCTTTAATTGCACTTTAATCCGAACTGTAAAAAATTGATCCCCCATACACTCAACCAAAGGATCTAATTCCTAATACCAAAACATCCATATTTTGCCTCCGCCATCAACACTAGAACAACAACAATCAAAATTCAATCTATCACGCCACATATCTAAACAGAAGTTACTTACCATCGGCTCCACAATAACAAGGATTTTAGGATGAAACTTGGAAACCAATTTCTTAAGTCGCTTCCTTGAAGTTCCAACCCCCCGACCATTCCAAAACAGATAAGATGTCTTCATAAATTAAGCCTAGAGGGTTTGCTTACAATCCTGGAAGAGCCTCTTATTTTAATTCATTTCCCATTCAATTTCTTTGCCGAGGGAAGATCCGAATCTGAGATCACGGGATTTACTTTAGCAAGATGTTCCAATGCCCCTTCCGACTCAGAGTCCGAATATACTTGTCCTTCAGGATACTCATTCATGCCTTTTACCCCTTCAATCGGATTACCACCTTCCTCGGCCAAGAGTCCAACAATACTACATTGCTCTTGATTATAATCTTTGGACCCATCACAATTCACAACTTTCTTTACGTTAACACACGTATCACCAGTATTCAAATCCTCCGTGTTAATAAAACAACTTGTAATTCTTTTCAGTCCATACCCATAAGCAGATTCTCGCCACCATCTAACGACGCAGCAGCTGCCATCAACCCCTCCTTCGGAATGTCGTTACTAGTAGGATCTACATTAGAAATGCCCTGTTTTCCTTAGGTAGCATCTGAACTCTATTCTGCAGAAATCTCAGCCTTCTCTGGTTCAGCAACCTTAGTAGTATGATCCCTGTCTGTGATCGCCACTATCTTTAATTCTGAAATATGTCCCACGGCAAGCGGTTCTGAAGAAATCTCAGCCTGGTTTGTTTCGGCACCCTCAGTAGCAAGAACCGTACCCGTGATCAACTGACTCTCTGCCCTCTTACTCGATTCTCCATTTGGATCCATGATAACTGGAAGCCCTACCATATTTTCTTTCATAACCCATATCGAATCCGTCTTAGCCTTATCTTTCGGTTCCTTCAGATTCACCTTCCTACTCTTACTTTCCCATTTGCAAGTCTTATCATTATGGCCCTGGACATGGCATCTTTTATAGAATGCAGGCAACGTCTCAAATTCAATAGATCGGTAAAAGCTTTGAGGATTCCTGGGAGTACCAATCCATAGTGCCTTGATAGGATCTTTAGTAACATCCATCTCAATACAGACCCGTGCACCATCCGTGCGAGAAGCACAACTGGTTGGGTTATCCTGTTTGAGAAATCGACCAATGGGTGCCGTGATACTACGAAGGAACGATTCATGATAATAATTGGGTGGTAAGCCCGGCAACGTAATCCAAACTGGCACGCGAACAGGTTCTTGATCTTCTTGAAAATATGTAGTCCAGTGAAAGACTCTATACGGAACACCCGCAATCTCACAATTCTCACGAGTGAAGGCCTTAACGAAGTCACCTTCCAAGGAAGGACGCACAAACATGTTCCGTGGACTCTGCATTGACGAAACAATCGGTTGGTTCATCAATCCCCATCTCGATCTAATGAATGATCTAATGGACTCCAAAGATGGACGTTGACAAATAAATTTCAAAACAAGAGAATACTGAAACAGAATCGCCGAACGATCTACTTCATCTTTAGAAAACACCACACATACCTCCCCATCCACAGTTTTATGAGAACGAAACGGCACCACCACCTCAGGGATGAGTTGAGGGGAGTCTCGAACCATGTCTGCAAATGATCTAATCCGAGGAACAGGCGCCGTAATAGCCAAGGGGCCATCGACGACAGCCATGCATGAACGCCCTTATCACGAAGCCTCGTTCTTGATCTTCTTGGATGCTCCAAGAAAATTTCGTTCTTCTTTCTTATGGTATCTATTTGTTCCACTTTTTTCAATACTAAAACAATCCTCTTGTTAGATACATTGGATATATATACTTTTAATAGCATGAACAATGAAATTATAAGAAGCTTTTAAAATTTGAAAACTTTGAATTATCTATATAAAGGAAACTTATACAAAATATAATATAAATATTTATTAATTAATTTTAAATAGACTTTGCACATACTGAAAAAAAATTATTGACTCCACTACTGATTGTAATAGGTGTGTCATTATGTCGTACCAAAATCTTATTACAATAAGAAACGCCTGAGGACGGATTTGCTTAGATGAACAAGTGGATCAATTGCTAGCCACAACTGAAAAAGATTCTGCGAGCGTCGATTCTCCTTTTCCAGTACCTCCATGTAATTCCGGGTTTAAACTTTCAAAGTGCGTAAAGATATTCAAAATCTCAACTTTAACACTGCTACATGGGTCATCCTCGGCGGCCTGCATTTTCTTCGAGTGAGTGAGTTCTTTGGGGTCCCGCACTCACAATTCCCCCCACTTCTCTCAGCCCATCCTTCCCTCAGCCAGTTCTCTCTCTTTCGCTTTTCGTGTGAGAGAATCTCTCTCTCGCTCTTTGGGATTCTAGTTTCTTCCCTTTTCTCTCTGAAGAATATATTCTTTACTATCAAATTCATTGGCTTTCGTTAAAGCTCTCTCTCTCCAAAACGCATGAAAGCAATTGCGACCCAAGAAGAATCTAAAAGTGGCTGTTCTTTATTCTACTTTGTCTTTCCTTTGCTCTGCCCCCTGGTCTGAAGAAGATAAAATTTTGGGGGTCAAAGAACAACCCAGATATGGAAACTGCAGTTCTGGATGATGTAATTAATAGGCTCCTTGAAGTTAGAGGGAGCCCGGGGAAGCAGATCCTGCTTTCTGAGGCTGAGATCAAGCAGCTTTGCGTTGTCTCTAAGGACATATTTTTGAGGCAGCCTAATCTTTTGGAGCTTGAAGCTCCCATCAAGATCTGCGGTATCTTTTCAAGAACCCTCCGTGCTCTATTTTTCTTGTTTAAATTCGGATTACAAAATTTTTCGTGCGTGTTGATTTGGGCCTGGATCAAATTCTGAGTTTGACTTAGGAATTTTGTGTTGGGGGGTGTAAATTCAGTTTGTGTTCTTAGATTTTTATTTTTTGTTTCAAGTATGATCCTATCATAAGCTGATGGAATAACTTCAATACATACCGGAAAAAAGGTAAAAGGAAAAAGAAAAAGTGCTGTGGCTGCTGAGGGAAATTGCTATGTTCTGAAATAGTTTCAAACGTTTGCCACTGAAACGAATATAGATGTCCAGAAGAAATAAATTTATCGTTTGATGTTGGTGATTAACAAAATATCATCGTGAGTTGGGAATTCTGTCCTGGGTGTGGATTAATTTGCTTATTTTTCACTTTATTGTGTTCATACATCTGCAAGTAAATTTCCTAATGAAAACATATAAATGAACCGGAATTGCTTAGGAAGTTGGTCAAGTTTCTGAGTGTCAATTAAAAGTTAGGGTTCCCAAATATTTGGTACATTTTCTTGTGCAATAATTTAGCTGCAGTAAGGATTTTGGTTTTATAACTTTTATAGAAAGAAAATATTTTTTAAAATTTTTAATCATAGTACCCTTGATTTAATATGGGATGGTGGTGAACTGGATTCCACAATGCTTGGGAGATAGAAGTTCTTGTAATTTATAATAATTTTATGGAGCTCCAATTGTAACCTTGACTTATGCTTTTGGAGTAGAAAAATTCTAAACATAAGCCTCACACTTCTGCACACCACTTAAAAACATGTGATTTTATCATTTTATTCTCGTATTTCATGAAATATGAAATATAAAATACGATGATAAAAAAATAAAATCACATGTTTTTAAGTGGTGTGCAGAGTGTGGGGCTTCTGTATAGTACGACTCTTTGGAGTATAGGCCCAAATGTGGCTTTGATTTTCCTTGGGTAATTACAAGTAGTATCAAAATCAATTCCGATCAAAAGTATGAGACTTGAGCCGTGCCACTTGCAATGGAATGGCTTGATGAGGACATCAAGAATTTAGTAGGGGGAGATTATAATGACTTTAATTTAGTATAATGCGGTAGTGAATCGGATCCCACATTAATTGGGTGGAAGAAGCTCTTGTGATTTATTGTGAGGAAGAAGCTCTTGTGATTTGTAATTATTCTAAGGGACTTAAATTGTCACCTTAAATAGTTCTCCAATTGTAACCTTAACTAGTTCTTTTAGAGTATAAAGTATTTCACCAGATGTTATTTGGGCATTCAACATGTTTTCTAGGTGGATAATTGCCATAAGATCAAATGATTTAGGTCTATGCTCTTTCTTTTGTCACGTTTTCCAGTACTGTAAAATGAATTCCCAGCTCCTGCCCTGGAAGTCAACTTTGAAATGCATGTTAATGTTGCAATTCCCTATTTATTCGAATTACATAACTCCAATTCTCTGTGTTTTCTAGTCCAACCACTTCACTCCTCCAAGTGCAAAGTTATTGTTCTTCCCCCCAAAAGACAGCTCTGGATGGAAATTGCACATCTCACATGTAGATTCAGTATCCTATATTTTGAGGCTTATTATCTTTATGGGTCTAGCATGCATAGGTGATGCTCTTGTATATATCCTGTATACTTGGGCCTTTATCTATTTTATGATCAATAAAATTTTGTTTACTGATAAAAAAAAATATATATTTGTGGTTATTGCATGTCAGAGGCATTTTGTAAAAATTTCATAAGAGTGCTGGTTCATTTACTTCTGGTTTTTACTGTTTTTCCCTGTTGTTAGTGAGATAATCTTGAATATATGTCTTATATGTTACTTCCTTTATGTTACCAGGGGATATTCATGGTCAATATTCTGATCTTCTGAGGCTTTTTGAGTATGGTGGATTTCCTCCGCGCTCTGATTACTTATTCTTGGGGGATTATGTAGATCGTGGAAAGCAAAGCCTGGAAACAATATGCCTTCTCCTTGCATATAAAATAAAATATCCAGAAAACATTTTCCTTTTGAGGGGAAACCATGAATGTGCTTCTATAAACCGCATCTATGGTTTTTACGATGAGTGTAAACGAAGATTTAACGTTGGAATCTGGAAAATATTCACAGATTGTTTCAATTGCCTACCTGTGGCAGCTCTTATTGATGGAAAGATACTCTGCATGCATGGGGGACTTTCTCCTGACTTGCACAATTTGGATCAGATAAGGAATTTTCAGAGGCCTTGTGAAGTTCCAGACACTGGTTTACTATGCGATATTCTCTGGTCTGATCCTAGTAAAGATATTCAGGGGTGGCGGACGAATGATAGGGGAGTTTCCTATATCTTTGGTGCTGATAGAGTGACAGAATTTCTTCAGAAGCATGATATCGACTTAATTTGCCGAGCTCACCAGGTTTGAAATGTGTTTTCACGATAAACACAATCAGACGACCAAGAATGCCTTAAATTCTGATTAGTTTTTATATGTGCAGGTCGTGGAAGATGGATATGAGTTCTTTGCTAGTAAACAACTTGTAACCATATTTTCTGCACCTAATTATTGTGGAGAGTTTGACAATGCTGGTGCCATTATGAGTATAGATGAGACTCTAATGTGCTCTTTCCAAATATTAAAGCCTTCAGATAAAAGGTCAATGTTTGGCTTTGGGAACGCATCTTCAGCTAAGTCTGGTACTACAACAAAAATAAAGGTATTTTTATTCCAACTCGCCTATCTTACAGTAATAGTGACAAATAACCTCCTGAAAGTTTTACAACTACTGATATAAAACAAACCCTCCTGAAAGGTCAATGTTTATCCATAGCAGATCATGGTATTTCATTATCAGTGTGGATCTGAGGGCGGAAAGCGCTGCAAAATAATTGGTCAAATAATCCTCCTGAAACCATGTTGAAATACCATGATCTGCTTTATTCCCTGCACCCCCCAACTGCAAAAAAAAAAAAGAAAAAGGTGGAAAAAAGAAAAATAAAGGTTCCCTACAAAAATAAATAAATAAAGGCATGCAGGTCTTTTAACTATCAAACATTGATCCATTGTTTGACCAAATCAGAGAATTTGATCGATTGTCTTGCTCTCAATATAAATTTGACCCGGTCTTGTTGCTTTAGGCACCCACGATTATGTTATATGTTACCAAGCATTCAGGGTAGCCCGGGTGCAAGCTCAAATTCATGATGTCCTAAAAAAACTACCATCTAGTTGTTGCAGTCTCTAATAGCTCTTCACTCCCAAGACATCCCAAAGTGTTTCAGTGTGTCCAAGATGGGAGTTTCAGTTTTTGTTTTTGTTTTTTGTAGGTCACTATAAGTGAATTTACCATGACACAAAAATAACTGAAGAATGTCTTCAATAGATCCTCTAGCGAACAAATAGATTAAGGCCCCCGTTTGGATGTTGAGCTGAGTTGAATTCTTTATGAATAATAGTGAGTTGAGATGGTGGAGTGAGTTTTGTAGAGCCCACCTAAGATGAGTTTAAATGTATTTGAATGTTAAGATGAGTTTAGATATATTTATAAGAAGTTGAAAAAGGTTGTGGGTCCTGCGTGTAAAGAGATATTGAGTTGAAAAAAGTTGTGGGTCCTGCGTATAAAGAGAGTTTAGATGAATTTAGTGATTTGAGAGTTAGGTGTTTGAGATGAGTTGAGTTCTTTATGAATAGTAGTGAGTTGAGATGGTGGAGTGAATTTTGTGGGGCCCATCTAAAATGAATTTAGATGTGTTTGGATGTTTAGATGTGTTTAGATGTGTTTATAGGAAGTTAGAAAAGGTTGTGGGTCCCCCGTATAAAGAGGTATTGAGTTAAAAAAAAGTTGTGGATCCCACATGTAAAGAGATTTTGAGTTGAGATGAGTTTAGTGATTTGAGAGTTGGGTGTTTGGATATTAGACTTAGTTTAAAATTTTTTGATAGGTGGGGTAGACTTAGCTTAAAATTAAACTAAATTGAGTTGATCTCAGTTCAGTCCAAGTTTCAAACGGGCCCTAAGTATTCTAGGCCATGCCATTTGGGCCCTGTTTGACAGAGTTACCTTTATTGAAAGTGTCCCTGCATGGGTGAAAACTATTCCCAGGTTTTAGTTTCAGTGAAGGTCAGATTTGAAAGTTTGGTGTTTGGATGTTAGACTTAGTTTAAAATTTTTTGATAGGTGGGGTAGACTTAGCTTAAAATTAGACTAAATTGAGTTGATCTCAGTTCAGTCCAAGTTTCAAACGGGCCCTAAGTATTCTAGGCCATGCCATTTGGGCCCTGTTTGATAGAGTTACCTTTATTGAAAGTGTCCCTGCATGGGTGAAAACTATTCCCAGGTTTTAGTTTCAGTGAAGGTCAGATTTCATTCTTAGGAGTTAGGACTCGTTAATCTTCTTGCCTTAAAAAAATTTAAAACTGTGTTTTCTCTCGTAATGTTTGCATATGTTATATAAACTTGAAATTCTTCCTTCTGTTATTGACAACTTGTTTAACCGTTGAGGTCTAGCAGTCCAATTTAGATGCATCTTATAGCTTGAATCTCTTAGGGGAAGCTTCATTTACCTTGCTTGTGGGGAATCTTGTGCCCAAATGATATTGTTCAGGGATGGTTTTACTTGTCTGTAGGGTTCGACACCATTTTCTTTATCAAAATTTGCTACAAATTACATCCATTATTCTTGTTAAGAATATAATACAAATAAAAGTTTTTGGTATAAGTGATGATTTCACATGGTATCATAGCAAATGTTCTGAGTTCAAACCCTAACTCTATACTTTATCCCATTTAATTAAATATTCTACGTGTTGAGCCCACTCATTGAGAGGGAGTTTGGCCCATACCTGATGGGAAGAGTTAAATTTAATTATTTGTATCATATTCTTAATAATTCTTTGCTCTTACTGTTCTCCTGTAGTGGTTGTCTCATTCATAGAGATTCTCTCTTTCTTGTTGCTATGTATTAGGCTAGAAATTACCTTGCACTTTGACATTAATACATTTGACCCCTAATGGTCCTATCTAACACTTCAATTTGTTTTCCCCTTCCTTCAGTCGTTTCTTGGTGCCAAGGTATGAGAAATTCGCTAAGGAAAAATCTGAAGGAGGGAGCCTTTTTTTTTTTTTTGTAAATTTAATTTTTGGTATGTGGAACATCGCCCAAGTGTTTGTCTAAGAAATCTGGAGGGTGATATTCCACTGCAAAGGTTTCAGAAGGCTGCGATCTTCCCATTCCCATGTCCAATACTAGTTGGAATGCAGTAATGCCAGAGTTATTTCATTTTCCCTTTCTTGTTCAGTTTTTTATTTGTTATTTTCGTATTTCCTCAATGGAGCGTTTGATGAAAAATTGACTTGTCACATTGTTCTTAAAATTCAGGCGAGCCGTGTGTTTGTCATTTAGTTTTTAATTTGAAAACTGAATACGCTTGACCTTCACAAAGTCATTTTTAGATTTCTATTTCAAGTGGAAATGCATTGGTTTGATCTTCCAAAAGTAAAGCCGCAACTTAAATGATATCAGTCGGATCAGATGCAAAGACTGGATGATCCAAGAATTTCTTTCGTCACTAATTGGCTAGGTTGGATGTATAGCTATGATAATCGATATCAACATTGGTAAGCTTTGAGATGACACGCCCCAGTCCCAACAATAGAAACCTCGGGTCAGAGCTTTCGGTCCGAGTAATTTGTGATCAAGCTGAAACTAGTTAAGACTCTTGGATAGTTGGATCTATCGAGCTCTGCTTCAATTTGAACTGGTATTAGAAGCAAGTTCTGTGCTCCAGCTTGTTAACTAGCGAGCTCGCCGACAATTACTTGACTGATTTTGGTTGCCCAATTGCCTACAGCGTTGCATATGCATTAGTTTTACCGCAACTTTTCGTAGATGATTTTGGGGCTACCATGGAAGTGATGCTTTCGTTTCATTACTAACTGAGATCCAATGAATCAAAAGAAGACGAACTTTTGTTTGTCTATGATAATGAATAGAGAGAAAAAGTCGATGTGAGTCGCTAAAATGGTATTTGGTCATTGGCCTATATATTTCGAATGACAAGGGATATAGCACTAATGTATGTTTGTGGGACAAGACAAATTAAGAACAAAAGTTGCCGTCCATGGTCCCAAAACCAGGAACGTTCTTTTTCTTTTTTGCACCGTTTATCACCATCCATATCCTCATGCTTCTCTCGCACGGACCTCAGCCAGATTTTGATTAGACTTTCGTAGCAATATAAAGTGCATGATTCCATAATGGACCACTCAAAACTAGTCCCAACTCGCCCACACATCCACTTTAAGCACGTCCAAAGTGAACTTAAATCAACCAGATTTCACCATTATCTTTTGCTGTGTTTGCTACTTGAGTATTCACATACAAATTCAAAGTAAGCGCTAAAAGCCAGTGCATGACTTGCAGAGTGGTCCTCACGCTAGCTAGCTTTTGTGATGCGTATTCTTTCTACTACCACAATGGAAATGGACCAAACACAATCTCTCTTTTTCGTAATGGGGGTGAGTACTTCTTTCATTCTTGTTGACTTTTGAGCTTGAGAGTTGGGAATCTTATCTCCATCACCAATTGCGTATGTGTGGGGGTGGCTACCGTGAAACATCTTTCGCTTGGTCTGGCTGTGAATTGTGATTATGACACTGAGGCCTTGTTTGGATACAAGAAATATTTCATCTCATCTTATTTTATCATTACGACTTTATCAAATTTTGGTATAAAATATAAATTTTTTAAAATTTTAAAATAATAATAATATTAAAAATTAATATTCTAATAATATTTTATTTAATTTTTAATTTTAATTTTAATTTATTTTATCTCAATTTACTGTCTAAACGTTATAAGAGGAGAGTTAGGAAAAGTCATCATGGATATGTAGATTTTTTATTTTTTATTTTCCAAATTAGCCTCCGGTCGTAGACGTTTAGATTCGGCAATAGAAAAGGTATGTATGTATCAGGTCGGTTTGGGCAGCTATAGCCCAACCCATACCCAACCTGTTTGAATAATAAACACATGCAGTCCAAGCTGACCCAAATCCGATTTGGGTTTATTTATTTCCTTCCTAATCCAATCCCAGCTCGATTTTTAGTTGTAAACTTCGAAGGTTATGCACCAATCCGAGTCAGATACACCCAAAGTGATTGTTACACGTGCAAAAATTATTTCCAACTAAGGTATTTTCGTATTTAGAGTACTCAGCCGTATACATTGACAACCTATAGTTGAAGTATGAAATTGATATTAAAAGCAATTACTTAAAAAAGTAAACTTTTAGTTCGAAAGATTTTCCTCGTTCAGAAATGGATAATAATAGTACTCTTACATCTCATTTATTATTGTTTTACTATCCATCTATTTTTTTTTTTAGTATTGGAGTGAAGAATACATGACTCCTTGTGCTCGGTGGGATCAATATGTTGGGTATGTTTTTTACCTTATTGGGGCCCGAGTCCAAGGGAAAATCGCTGGAGGAGGAGGAAACAGGAGAGGAAAATCGCTGTAGTGTCATGAGCTTTTATGAGTTGCATTCAGGTGATCCTAAAACTTTATGTTCTTCCATACCCTTCTGCGAAGCAAGTCAAGTGAGCAACAAAAATGTTGGGAGATGTAACATTAATTTAAGAATATGAATAAGCTATATGTTAGGACGTTAGTGAATTGGATTGTCGGTTTTTTAGGCTATTTTAAGGTTTCATAAGGAAATGTTCAATAAACAATTCCCATAGCTTAAAAAAAAAAAAAATTTACTTTTCCTCAACAGAATTATCCTTTACCTTTCTTTTCTTTATTGTTCTTTAAATCAATTTACAACAACAGGTTAAAATTATATGGTTTGAAGTTTTCAGGTAGAACAAGTTAGGAGAAAAGTTGCTTCTTTCATTTCCCATGTTGTTGGCAGCTTCGTCCGTTCTCTCCCAATGAAATAGTTGCATACCTCTGCTGCACATTAATGCCGATTCAAGAGCAGATTTGGTTAACCTGTTGGATGACAAATGCAGGGATGAACCTATTGGATGCTAAATGCATGTGTTAATTTAGAAGGTCAATAAAGGCATGGGAAGGTCCTGACTGAAGTGGGTAATCTGTAGGTATTGCTTATCCAGGAATCTGTAAAGATAAGTTCCATAGGCCATGAAAAAAATTTTGGATGGCTCACTGTCGTTGAGTTTATATACTCCAAAAAAGGAAAGACAGGCATTTATGATAATTATTATCTTAATTGGAATAATAATAAGGTCCGGTTTGAGCTCAGGAAGTATTTTATTTCATCTCATTTAATCATTATAATTTTTTTTAAATTATCATACAAAATATAATAAACAATTTAAATACTTTTTCAAATCTCAATTTAATTTTTTTAAAATTTTAAAATAATAATAATATTAAAAATTAATATTCTAAAAATATTTTTTTAACTTTTATATTTTATCTAAAACCATCTTATCTAATTTATGAATTCAAACCAGTCCTAAGATTCACAGCAATATCGGCGTTCTTCAAAATTATGGACGTTGCTAAGTTTTTGGAGAGAATCAGGATACTAATGTTTAATATGAATGTACTTTTCACCAGTATAAATTGATGGCCTCCGCGTAAGAATACCATCTTCGATATCTACCCAAGTACAATTCCATTGCAAAATTCACGTTGGGTGTAATTAATACTACTGGGCTTTACATATAGTTTTAATTTTTATACATTTGCTTTTTAACTTGTGCAGTTGCAGGTTCTTTCCCAATGAATGCTTCCTCTCAACTTCGGCGACATGGGAATTTTTCTTTATTTTTGTGGGGTGGGGGGAGAACCGAATGCTTGCTGCAGGGGAGGGAAAGTTTCCCGCTACCCAGAATTAAGGGGTAAAACTGTAAATTTCTCCTCGGTTTCTTTGGCTCTAACATACCTGAAACTTGAAAGTACACTATAAAGTTGGTCTTACTCACAGAACACGTATATTTTCCTTACAGAGGTGGAAGTCTATTTGCATATAGAGCTCGTGATCCTGCAACCCACACCAAGTCTGATTTGGAGAGAAGAAGATTCTGTAACAAGTATCCACCAGGTAATTTCTTTTCTGGTGCTGGGTTATATTTAGGATGGGTATTGCGGCATAGGGTGACTTTGTCTCTCATATTTTCTCAGCCCCTTCTTAAATTTCTTGATGGTTCCTGCTAGGTTGAGTCCACATCTTCAAGTTGGGTAACATGCATGTATTATATTCAAGTTACTACACATTTTATTTGGTTCTTACAATTTCTATTTCCTGGGTGCACTCTCCCTTGTGTTTTGGTTATGGTTGTCTGATTAGTGACAGTCTTGACCTTTATAGTTGTCGGCTTTAGGTGGCTGGTTATTGGTTAAGCATCTTCATTGGGTTGTCGCAAGGTTCAGTAAGTTATCCATCCATATATTTGAATCTGTAAAATATTGCACAGGCCTCCTTTAGCTCGGTTTTTATGAAGAGAAAAATATGGATATTGAACAAGAATCCATTACATACAGCCAAAATATGGATACAATTCATGTAGCATGTTCTGTCTGTGTGTGGACAAATGATCTGTCCCATTTTCCTATCTATGTTTGTGGATAACTTTTAGAAATTGTTGTTTGGTCGATGTCAAACTCGGTGACTATTACTGCAAGATATTGCATTGATATGGTGGTATATTAGAACAGTAAACGTTATATTCATTAAAGTGTCCATAGATATATTTTGATTTATAGGAAAGATGTAAACTTATGGATTATATTCGTTATTGTACGGTAGTTGGATTAATGTTAGTTGCAAAGAGTGGGGAGCATGGACAAACATCACTCTTCTGGTATTTAATTCAGTTAGGTGCAGTGGTCAAATAGATTATAAATTAGATGATGTTTAAGTAATTTCTTGGGTATGGTGTTGCATTATTGTAGTTGGATTTCATAATGGGTTTTGCAGTGCAATCTGATTTGTATGATTAAGCTACAAATCTGGGTTTGCTCGATCTTTATGAATGGGATTGATGTACAAAACCTGACATCCTACTAATTTATATTTGTCAAGTTTGGAGAACAAATGGCGCAAACTGGACGAGGTGGAGGCAGTAGAGGTGAGGGTGATTCTAGCTCTAATGACTCAACTCAGCCACCGAGCATAGTTTTCAAGATTGAATTTTTGCAGCCAATGCCAGATGCCCCCACAAATAGGGAATTGAATGGTAAGCCAAATGTTACGCCAACACTTTTTCTGATCACTAGTAAGGAGGGATTAGATATATGATCAAACTTGTTTCTGAATTGTCATGGCTTGTGCAGATAGCACTAGAGGGGACTCTGACGCAGTGCAAGTACCCTTAAACGGGCCTACTAAGAAACGTGGACGCGGGCCTGCCAAGTGCACTGAATTTGAGAAGTTTCGGAAGCACGGAAAAATACCTTTGAAAATCAATGGAGGGGAAACAGCACCATGTTGCGAGAATGCAACCATGTTCACCACACGGGTGACATGGATATTGAAACATCATGCGGATATGAGTTACGCACGATGGACTGATGTACCCAAGGCCGAAAAGGATGAGCTGATAGAACGAGTCCGGGTAAGCCATTAATAAGTGCATTTAAAAAATGTCATATAAAGTGGAGAGCTAATTTTTAGGTATATGAATTGGCTACGTTTAGGATGACTTCGAATTGGATTGGGAGTTAAAGAATCACCAATTGACAGTTTGGAAACAGCTTCGTAAGAGATTCAATGCCTTCCATCATGAGCTGCACATGAAGTATTTGAAGTATGGCAGCCATGAAGAAGCATTAGCCAATGGGACTAGCTTGGTCGAACCCCACATTTGGGTTAAATTATGTGGGAGATGGGGAAGTGATGCCTTCAAGGTATTGGCTAATCCCACATAGCCTTGGGATTAAGTATTTAAATTAATAGCACTTTTGTTGGTTGTTAATGTTTCGTATATTGATAACTTTGGGAAGATGATGGCAGAAAATGTCTGAACAAAATAAAGAGAATCGTAAGAGGCTGAAAATTAATCACACAGCGGGTCGCAAGTCATTTGTGAGGATCCTGGAGGAGAAGGTATAACTTAAATCATGTTTTTATGTTCTAAAGTCAGTATAAGATCAGGTTCTTCACATATATAAGTAATGTGGTTATAATCTGTTCCTGTGTGGTATAAGTTTAAAAAACTCACGAGCCATAATGTTTGATCTGGTTACTTGTGTATCTAGAGTAGATGGGTTCAATAAATCATGTATTTTGCTAATACATCGGCTAACAACCCTCATGGTACATACAGCGTTCGAGAAATGAAAACTTGGTGAACTTCTACAAGGATGTTCGTTGGTCTAAGAAGAAGGATCAATTCGTGACATCCACCACAGAAGACCTTTACGTGAGATTGAAAATCCCTTTAAGCCTGGACCCTTGTATGCTGGTTACATTTTTCAATATTATTATGAAATGGCCTAAGGAACTGATTAAACACTACTTCATCATTGTGTTTGTGCAGAAAGAGATGGTTGGTAAGATGGATGAATTAGAACCTGAACAACGTACTAACGAGGCAGCAGCTTCTATTTTTAAGGAGGTCCTAGGAAGTAGACCAGGGTATGATAGAGGTCTAGGAGAGATGGTCATACCAGAGTCTACAAAACAAGCTGAGCGTGAACTGTGGAAAGAATATGCTGCTGCAGTGGAACGACATAAAAAAGCGGCTGACTCTTACAAGAGTCAACTTGAGGAATTGAGGGGAGATGTGAGATTACTGTTGGAAAGGCAACTTGAGTATGAGAAGTTCATAAACAGCTATATCTCGGAAAGACAATCCCATGGAGAGTCTCATAGGGAGACTCATGGGATTGCTTAGTTCAAGCTGTAGAGTCTTGGTCCTTTGTTTTTTGTGTTTTTTGAGAGGGTTATGAATCTTATGATGGCAGGGTGTTATTTTGATATATATATATATATATATATATATTCGTGTGGGAGGAATGGGGTGTTCCATGGTGCTATATTTTGTTAGTTTGGGGCATTATTTTGAACTTAGTTGGAGTTTTGTGCCTCAACTTGGGGCATTGATAGGTATGAACTTGGTTTGGGGCCCACAATTAAAGTCAAGAAATGTCTGGATATTCATGTAAGTATTGTCATGAAATTATACATTTTGTGCACTCTTAAATAACTGGAATGTTACCCTAACTGGATTTTGTAGCAGGTAGAGGAAGTTTATCATGGTTTTCGGTTTCCCTCTAACATTAGAGATTGGTGGATAAATGGACCCAGCCAAGCTGACACTAATTATATGTAAATGCAGAAGTTGCCACATTTTTGGTGTCCAGACTACATCAACTTGGTAATGTGCAATAGAACTATATTTTTGTGAGGAATTCGGTTTTTTTTTGGACTTATTATGGTAAGCATCTGATTTTGATGTTCATTGTGGGTCAAAAGATGCTAGTAATACATCACCCCCAATCTTGGTAGGCCCATTATGCCAGGAAATTACTTGCTGCGGTGAATTCTAGTGACATGGCTAGGGTATTTAGTATTTACACAACGTTCAGTGAACTCCAAATGAAAGTTGAATTGTGGGCATTGCATATTCTTATCTCTTGCTTCTGTATGATTTGATGGCTGGAGCTTTAGGATATATATTAAGTGATGTTTACTTACTTTTGGGTATGTTATTTTCTCACAGAGGCAGCCGATTCATGTGGGTGTATATAAACAGAAATGAGAAGAGGGAGAGAAAAGTAGCATCCCACATTGGAGTTGTTGGTTTCATTTAACAAAGTTGGCGAATGAGTTCGATGCTAGTTGAGCTAGAGTTCACTATGAGAAATGATATACTCCAGTTGCTGCTGAAGAACATTCACCCAGCCCTGCCTTCAGATGCTTTGTCATTGCCTCAGTCAAGGTTGTTTATGTTTACGCCTTAATATATACGTAAGACTTAATTCACTAGTTTCTTTCGTTATAATGTGTATCTCCTTGTTACATATGGTGTCAGGTTCTTATAATTCCTTCCAATAGGGTATGAAATTGGGGCCTAGATGACATGTATTAGCTTTCCCATCGTTGCCCCTTATGTTGTCTGACATTCCAGGAATGAAGTGATACCATGTTTTACCGTGTTGTCGATCACCCATTTTCCTCTTGATCCTATGACTTTCTATTATACAGATTACAAGTTTAATTTCAAATTTATTTTGAATGTCTGTCCAGAATTTATTCAAAGGATCATAGGCAGTAACATTGACATGTTAAGAATAATGCATTTCTAATGCATGTATTTAAATTTTTGGTTAAATTTGTGGGAATTGAGTGAATGGACAAATTTCAGAGCAAATGTGAATTAATCAAAATACACAAATCTTCTGCAAGGTTATGGCAGAGAATTAATTAATCAATGCATCAAGAAAAGTGTTAGCAGCGAGAAGCACATTTCTTGCGACAGGTCAAAATCGTCGTAACAAGAAATGGGGCCGAGTGGGAACAATTGCCGAAGACATTGACATCGCCACAATAACTAACCTATTTATTTCCAGCGGGAAAAAAAAAAAAAAAAAAAAAGAATTCCCAGCATTTATATATGCCCGTCACCATTTTGTGCCACTAACGAATATTCAGCTTATTGGCAGCGCAGAGCATTCTTCGCTAAGAATGCATTATTTGCAGCGAATGATGCCTTTATTTCCGACGAAATTGGTGCGACTTGGGCATTTGCGTCGGTAGATGTGAAGAACCTAGAGATTTCGGGAGAGGAAGACAAAACTAAGGGAATTGAGGTGTGTTCGAGAAGTGTTAAGGGTGAGGAAACTAAACTCGATACGGTGTCGTTGGGTTGCTTAGTGAAGTGCAACATTTTGGACTGAAGGTGAGAACACAACTTTGGAAAGGAAACAATGGGGTTGTCGTTTTGGGAATCAATACTGGAATGCACTGTTTAGTAAATTTGCTACGCCTAACGTAATCTGTTTCCGCGCCTAATTTAATCCTCAATAATTATGTCGAAACTAACATCGCTTAAAAATTATGCATGTCCTTAGAATCTACACCTCAAGGATGTAATTAAAAACCTAATAATAAATTTCAAGCTCTCCACGTAATATAATAACTTCATACAAAAGTAAATATAAACTCTCAAACCATCATATTACCAAAAATCAGGTTTCCGCTGTGCATTCTGACAACTTATAGTCTTAAACACATTGTATCTCACTCATACATCTGAGATTAACTAAACCTCACATCTAACCATTCCATAGAATTATGCCTACCGGAACTAAAATCTCAGATGTCATAAAAAAATCATATCCTTAAAATATGTAAAATCAAAAGTCACAAAATTTGTGGGACACATTCCAGAGGCACACAAGTGCTAAAACCTTACGCATCGTCAAAAATCATATCTTATAGTCCGAGAAATCCTACGACCTTTAATCTCATCCAAATTACTTAAACCCTTAGATATTCAAAACCTCATATGTTAAAAGAAGATCTGTATAACCTCAAACCTCAAATTTCATAAAACACAATCCTTAACACCTGTAGATTCTAAGACCTCAAATGTCATAAAAATCAATTCTTAAAATCTACGACTCTAAAACCTCATATTTCGTAGGCCACCTACCATGAGTCTACAGATGCTCAAACTAAATATCTTTAAAATCACATCTTGATGCATACAAAATTCTAAAACCTTAAATGTCATCAAACACCTTATTATAGTATGTAGAATTTCAAACCTGGCTTTAATACCAACTGTAAAGCCCCGGTCCCACACAGGTCGAAGAGTTACTTCCTACCACTTAAACTCACATTTCAACAATATAATAAAAGACTCTAAATTTTCAATATCATATAAAATTTTCGATTCAAACTAATTTCCTCAATATAACCAATTTTTCAAAATGTCAAGTCATCGTAACACAATAAAATTTCTTAATAAAAATCGTCAATGCTCATAAAAACTTTCTATGCTTAATTCACTATACTTAAATCATCTCACCCAATACCTTATAATCTTGATCCTCAGCTGAACCATCAAAATATTTAAAAAATATTATGGAGATAAGGAGTGAGTTATCAACAACTACTCAGTAAGGAAAGAACTTATACTAGCGTGTAAACATGACCATTTATAAAGTTCGGTATACAAAACAAAACATTTACTTTCAGAATACAAAAACAACATATTTACTTTTAGAATGCATAAACAAAACTTGTTACAAAATATCAGAGTGAAACTTTCAGAAAAACATTCTTATTCAAAAATCTTTCGGCATATTATAAACTGAGACATCATCTTCATATCATATTGGAGCATTGCATCGGGATAAATACCATATTTACTTTCTGTGGTAAGGTTATAAACCACCATTATACCTGTGGCTGGGCCGTATGCCATGTTTCACCCCCGTGGTAGGGTTATAAACCACCATTATACCCATGGATAGGCCGTATGCCATGTTTCACCCTGTGGTAGGTTTATAAACAATCATTATACACGTGGCTGGGTCGTATGCCACATTTCACCCCCGTGTTAGGGTTATAAACTATCATTATAACCGTGGTTGGGTCGTATGTCATGTTTTATCCCCATGGTAGGGTTATAAACCACCATTATACTCGTGGTTGGGCCGTATGCCATCTTTCACTCCTGTGGTAGGGTTATAAACCACCACATACTCTTGGCATGCCCTAACAAAACAACATCGGAACCTTATCATATTCAGATACATAATCAGAAATTCATACCAAAGTTTTCAGGCCACATCATATCAAAACCGAAATGCTAAACAACTTCAGATCATTTCACATGTTTGAAATAAACAGAATCAAAACATCTTCATTTATTCATAGTAAAATCTTTTAGATTTTCATATTCACTCTTTTTGCATAGTTCAAAAATAGAATGCACAAAATTAACTCATGTATATACTAGTCATGACAAAAAATACTTTCTCTTATATAAACTTTATGCATATGCAGAACAAACATCTAAGGTCATTTTCAGATTTTTTTTTTTAAAAAAAAAACATGCTTATTTTAAAAATCAACCTCATTTCATTTCTTTTGTACAAAACTAGTATATGTATCTGGACTTTTTGACTTTTCTTAATCTTTTCATAACCGTACCAAATGAATATCAATTGTCATCTATACGGAAAGCTAAATGTTACTAAACTTCTGAAATGACTTGTTAAAACTCTCCATTTATTTAACTTCATGCTATGGAAATAGTTTTTAAAAATAATTATTAGCTATCAGAAATCTAACAAAAATAATATCATCATTCAAAGTATATTATTAACTTATTATAATATAATTTTATTAAATATGGCAAAACAAACTTAAATTCATTTCAAAAATTAACTTAATAATATTTAAAACTCATCTTTCTATAAATTATTATTTAAAATAATAATTTAATACTACCAACGAATAAAGTAGTAGGACGTCATAAATTTCTTAAGCAATAATAATACATAAAATATCCTTAATAATACTTATATTAAAATTTATGTAAACTGCTAATCATATCTAAATTAAATCGTCAAAGATTTATTTCTATATAATAGGTTTAAAGTGTTTTATAATAAAAGATTGAACACTTACTATATGCTACCAAACTAATTATAAAATTAATACTAGATAATTTTATTAAAGTCTTTAAATATTTTATGTGAAATCAAGATTATGGCTAATATTTTTATCCAAATAAGCTCATGCCTAATTTAACAGTATTAAACACAACCCAAATTAAAAAAAAAAAAAAAAAAATTAGTCCCTTAATACAATAAAAAAGATTTCATTAAAAATCATTAATGTAACATGCAACAAATTTATTTTATACATCAAGCTCATGAGAAGTTAGCTCATTTAAACAATATTTCAACAGTTTCTAAAATATAAAAGTCAATTTACACTTACAATTTACAACTTATTAAAATATTTATGTCAAATTCAAATAATGTAAAAAGTGGAAAACTCATTTAGTAAGATATACTCAAATCAATTTTTAAAGCATTTAGAATAAAATAAAATCATATTATTAATTTACTACTAAAAATAGTTATAACAATTATGACCATATAACTAAAATTCTAGATCTTTAAATACTATCTACCTAAAATTATAATTTCACGCTAAATATGACTTACAAGAAACATCTCAAATAAATCAAACTCAATATCAAAATAAACATCAAAAGGCAAGAAAGCATACTGACTTATAAACTAGATGTAGTAATATAAATATACTTAAAATGATTTCTTTATAAATATCATGAAACCATCTAAATGCATTTTTAGAGAAATTCATAAACAGAACAAGGAAATAAAAAGACATGAGATTTTAACACTTCCAGACCAAAACCGTGCGATAGACTACAGAGGAGAGTCTCTACTCACCGAGAGAGAAGGAGAGGTGTGAAGGGCAATGTTTTGGGTGGAGGTCGAAGTTGGTCGGCGCGGCAGCATGGCACTGAGAGAGGGAGATGGAGAGAAAACTGTCACTCGATCATGGTGGAGAGAGAGAGGACGTAGTGAGAGAAAGAGAGTTAGAGAGGGTGTTCCGTGTAGAGAGAGAGAGAGAGAGAGAGAGAGTTTTACCAAGGCAACATCCGGGAGGGGTGGAGATACCGTGTGAGCTGCCACAGCAGCACGAGGTTGGACATGGTTGCTCCGGATGGTGTAGTGTTCGCTGCACTTGGCCCCAAGTTTCGGCTTCATCTTAGGGAAGCCTCGGTAGACTGACCAACATATAACGGTGTCGACGAGGGCCACCTGTGACGACGCGTTGGTGGTGATGGTGTGCAACAGGGTGGGAGGGTGATGCTGCTCTGCAAGGAAGGGCTTTGTGAGGGTGGAAAAAAATACAAATTGCCAAAGAAATGAATAGGCATTAGTGAGAGGGATTTGAGTAACGGAAGAAGAAGAAAATCAGAACTGTGTGGATGTGGGGAAGATGGAGATCGGGGTGGAGTGATTTTCGGTTTGAAGAAACTGACAGAGGGAGAACGATACTGGGCGTGGGCCCGTGGGGAAGGGCTATTTGGGAAAGAAAAAAAGCAGAAAGAAACTAGAAAGGGGAAGACCACTCACCTCAATGACACCGTATCCTGAGTCTTCAGAAGCTGAAAAATAAAAAATAAAAGTTTGTGGGCCTAGGCTTGGGCCCGAGTATTACACTCAACAAGTTTGTCAGTTGAATTGCGATGAAAACGATTTTTTAAAATTTTTAAAAAAAAAAAAAATCTAGTTACGAATAACTGGTTAAATAATCGGATCGGATCCATACCAGACTTGATTTCATCGTACCCACCCAAGATTGACCAGATTTTTGGACTCTGGACTAGACCGGAAGAAATCCTACCCGATTGCCCACCCCTAAAGACAATCAGCTATACAAAACTGAATCCCAGTATACCCATTATTATTATTACAAGAATATACCAAGGTGTAAAGACAATCGGTATACAAAACTGATCAATAATCAACCAAACTCTATATAGTGAGCAAGCTTATCTACTCTAAAAGGCTGGTCCATATATCTAAATCTAATAATAGCACAGATTAGGTGTTTAATTATTTTAGAATTCTTTTACTCATCAACTCTACACCACACAACTGCTAAATAAAATAAAATAAAAATAAAAATAAAAATAAATGTGTAGTATAGGAAATAGAAATAATGAGTAGAATTTTTAAATTTTTTATGGGCGTAGCTGTAACAAAAAGAGCATGTTTACTTTGTATCCGCAATTCTTCCCTTGAAGTGGAACGCGAAAGCCAAATTCTGTTCAAAGTAAAGCTGCAATCAACTGCGAAGAGTCGGGGTGATTTCATTGAGATGATGGAGGTGGACCACCTAGTACGACCTACCGTTCTCATGTCGCTTGATGATGCCACAATACTGCCGATTCACAAGCACATACGCAGATTCCTTTTTCTATCCTATTTTTTTTTTAATCTTCTTTTATATAATATGGTGAACTTCGCCAATCTATTTGTTTTGTCGGACCTAACAAATTTCACGGCTTCTGGTTTCCCATGAAATTCCAGCTCGCGACAGTGCAGTTGACCTAAAAAATATCGCCGCATTTTGCTGATTTTAAAGACATCATAGCAATTCTTTACACACTGTGAGATTCTGCATAGAAATTAGCTAACTGCTGATCTGAAAGACCACACAGCTTTCCCTTTTTATTATTATTATTATTTTTTAGTAGGGAAGGAATCCCAAATTTTGAGGTTTGGCAACAGCTAGCGTTCTCGTACAGTATGATGAGGACCACCATGTATGGTTAGATGCAAGGTCAACTTTGTTCAGTCCGCTGCCTGTTATCTCAAACTCCCAATTTCCACTAATCGTGTTCAAAAAGTTTAGAATTTTCGTTACATAAATTAATGAGAACACAAATTTTAAAAGAAACACGTCATCAATTTTAATAACTCGTAGTCATATAATATATATATATATATATATATTTATATTCGCATAGATATCATACAAATTAAAAACAATAATACTCAATATATATATATATATATATATTCATATCCACATGGTCCTATGACTAAAACACCTTAATTGGGAACTTGTTTAAAAAAGAAAAAATAATACAGGCGGTCGGTCCCACACGTTAAATGGGTCCCCCATATATAAATAATACATAATTACATTGTAACTCCCTTGGCATGGTTCGAGTCTGGCATCAAAGGCTCAGCAATCACGCCTGATATATAATCAGTCCACGACACGAGCCTAAAAGACAAATTAATTCAAGAAGGAATGCAGATTCGTTTACATTTTACTAGCTCTGCCACGTGGGATTCATTTTCCCCCGCGTTAAGAAACTAGGCCACCTACAGAACAATACTAGGAAATTGTGCCATTGAAATTGACTTGGAGCTTGACTTAACGGATGGATCACTTGTCTAGCAATTTCTTCTCTATATATATGTGTTGTTTTTTGCTTGTCATGATTTGTGAGGGTTATTGTCCGCGTAATTTCATGGAACTTGAAATTTGCTCGACTAGCATAAGGTTGCTTTCATGTATATATTCCGAAATTTCAATTAATTAAGGAATTGAAAACGCAAGTTACGCGTTTACATGAATGCATCGCTATCATTGAAGCTACGGGGGGTATCATTCTGTTCCGTATGTGTCTACATAAATTAAATAATATGGTAATTAAATCATGATGCATTTCGGGATTATTTTACCTAGCTATCAACACTTTTGGTATGTTGCAGGGAGAATTAGTATATTTTATATCATTATTTTGTTATATATATAATTCATTTCACAACTAATTTTTATAATTTAAAGAAAAGTTATTAGAATAAAAAATTGCATGTATGTAATTTCTCGTAATCTTTTGGTTCCAATAGTCATTGTAGAGGCGGGTTCACAAAAACTAGGAATTTAAACATCCAATGCTCCACATTCATTATCAAAACAAAATTACTCAACTGTGAACTACGAATTAAACTCTCTTTTGACCAGATTAAGAGAAGCTTTCGTGTTTACATTGTATTCGGATATTAATTAAAAAGTAAGTAATAGTAGATAAAATAATATTATACGTCATACTCTCATCTTATTTTTATTTTATTATATAAAATATGATACATATATCATCATTAGATAATAAAAAATCATAATTCAATAGTGATAAATATGTCACAATTTACATAATAAGACGAAAATGAGAAGATAATATATTGTATAGAATTTTAATGGATATGTTTAGAAATTGGGATTCAATAATTTCAACCGGTAAAGTACTCTTGATCAAACCTCTTAAAAAATGTTGTTAAATCATGAAAATCTCCAAAATCATCTCATCTTCCCAAGTAAACATTACCTTTCTGGTCAACTTGGTTGCAAATTCCTTTGTCTTTTTTTTAAGGAAATCAATGTTGTATATTCAAAGCTGCCTTGCTTAATGGGAAACCTGAGAAGATGACATTATTGTTTAGATTAGTTTAAGAACTCAATGTGACATTCCATTATAACGCCAACAGTATAACAACAAGAACCGTTCCTAATTGACTGCAAAAAGAATGAACGTTTTGTATTTAGCTGATATAAAAAAAGAGTTATGCTATATACAGTCATTTTTACGTATTCTTTGTGCATTTCGCTAATGTATTTGGTCAAATGAGTTATTTTATATTTAAAAAAAAAAAAGACGCAGCCAATCACATTAGTGGAATGCACAAATAGTATGCAAAAGTGACTGCATATATATATTAATAGAATATTTGAAAATGAATTAAACCGAATTTTATTCCTTTCATCATAAAGTTACGTGCCAAACTTAATTAAATGTGATGATCCTGAACAACTAGTAATTACAAGACTCAACCCTAGAGAACACATATAGATATAACGCAATTAACCTATTATATAAGAAATACGTGTGGATAAAGCTTTAAGTCAACACAAATGAATTAGCTATATATGCAAGTTATATATATAAGAAATACTGAATTAACAGTGATTAGTTTCTTAATTAGTATTTGGTAAAAAACAAATTAAAACTGAAATTTAAGGTCCAATTGACCATTAGTACTTATGTGTTGAAGTAAAAAAGAAAAAACAGAGACTTGCAATTAGGACATATGGGATTATATAATAAGGTAATCGCTTCCTTAAATAGAACCCAAAATAGTGGAATTCGATCATTGCTCATTATGGTGAGATTTGTTTGATGTTTGCCCATGTGATGTGATCATTTTCCTAATGAATAATGATAATGTTACTACCCTACTACTATTATCTACTATTTTTTTTGTATTTTTTTTTATATTTTTTTATTTTACTTAATAATTAAGAAAGTGAGTATTAGTAAAGTTATATATATTTTTTTAATTTTTTTAGTGATTAAAGATGTTAAACAAATATTTCAAAAAAAATGATAAAAAAATAAAAATAAAATAAAATACATTTGAATAGTAATAGAATAGAAGCCTATAAATACCCTTTCCTAATTCTGTAATGAAAGTTTCGGGAATATTGCCGCCAATCATGTTAAATTTTGAGGATTGCCATGTGGATTTTATTGTAAAATCTCCTTGTAATTGTCTGCACGAGAGTACGTAAACGCCAAGTCCGCAGTATTTATTGGGTGATCATTGTGCATGACAATTGACCTTAAAATCGCACAAAATGTGCGACAGAGTCATGAGACGGAGTACTTGTGCATCATTTAGATAGGGATCATAATCATGTGCCCGTTACAAGCAAGCATACCGTATTTCTAACGATAAATTATATTTACAGTACTCTTAGAGTTAGAGTGTGCATTTGTTGCATACTAATCTCTTTAAAAAAATATGTGTAAATTTGGGACCTAATTAATGATAAAAATTATTTTTTTTAGTAGAATTCTTCACTTTCTTTTAAAATGAATAAATGGAAACTGCACATTCTAAAAATATATACATACATACATATAATAGCATCACCCATTTCTAATTGAGAGCGAAAATAAGCTTTATGTACCCACTGTTCAATTTCTTTCTTGACTTGAGTCAACATTAAGGCATCATTTGTTTACAAAAAGATGAGATGGAATAATTAAATAAAATATTATTAAAATATAATTTTTTTTAAGATTTTAAAAAAATTGAATTGTTTATTATATTTTATGTGATAATTTAAAAAAATTATAACAATTAAATGAAATGAGATGATTTATGAAAATAAATTAGACCTAAATATTTGGTAATTAAATAAATATATAACAAATAACTATATTTTTTATATTACGTTAAAGAAAATGATAAATTAAAGTCATCAGAATATCATACTGCATGCACGCCAAAAGTAAATCATGGAAGATGAGTTATCAATGGTGTGTATCAAAGACGTTCACAATATAGGCATTGATGCTTGTCCGGTCCGAGGCTTAATCCACACCTGGAACTTGTCCTTGCCTCCCACAGCATTGTCTGCCACTGCCGGCTGCATAAATTAATATCACCATGACGATATCACAAAGTTAATGTGAAACTATTATTTGGCCTTTAAAATAAAATAACCTTATAAGATTTGTTTCCACGCCACATGAATTAAGATCGATCGAGTCTTTAGCCATTGAAAACCAGGAGGGTTGTTTTCATGGGATCACAAAGTTTTGGCGCTTTCCCAAAAGTACTGAGTTTCTCTAATTCACAAATGAGTAGCACCGCTCAAAGTAACTGCCAGTTGAAATTAATCTTTTTTTAATTTTTTTTACATATTTTTTTATTATTTTAAAATATTTTTAAAAAATATCAAAAAAATATCAATACATTAATAGTTATTGTCTTAACCATTAAGTAAAAATAAAATTAAAATTAAAAAATATATCAAAATGAGGTGTCAAATTTAACTGTCAAACTAGTATTTTCCTTCACAAATCCCACCAATATTTTTAACTAATTCCAAATTAAGGCATGCAACTTCTAATCATAGCTAGGGATGCAACCCGCCCCCGCTGGGGTTGGGGTAGGAAATTTATTCCCTTAACCCACCCCCGCATGCCCTATTTGCTGTCCAGGGTGGGGGGTGGACCTCCATCCGTCTGCCCCCCAGTTCAATTATCTAGGTCTAAAATGGCTCAGAATATGTTTTTGGATTATTTTAGACTCAGAATTTAACTACAAAAATAAATATATTTAAAAAATAAAAATAGAAAATAAATTATATGGATAGAACTATTAACTATATATTAAGTTTCAACTAATACTATTAAGTATTAATTAATAATTATCACTAAGGTACTAAGCTATTACAATTATACAAATTAAGAAAACTAATAAACTATTACAAATTTACAATATTACAAACTCATCTAAAAATAGGAAATATTACAAATTGTACTTTTAACTATTGTAACAACATTACAATTATATGTAAATTAACAAAAACATAACATTTCAAATTTGATCAATTTGGGATGTCGGTGAGTTCACTGAGTTGTGTCGACTATTGTGAGACTGAAAATCGAGGTCATAAAGTTAATAAGTTATAAAACCTGCAATATTAATAAGTTAAAAATAAAACAAATTAGAATTAAAAAGTTATAAATATGAAACAAAAATTTAAAATACAAAATATTAAAAGTACTAACCAATATGAGATTGGGTCATTGGGATGAAGATGAACATAGATCATTGGGTCCTTAGGATTATGATTCGGCATATGCATATTGCGAATATAAAAGCTAAAAAAACATACAAGAAAAATAATTAGATACGAAAATATTATATAAAATTATAAATGCAAAAAGTAATTAAGGGACAAATTGTGCAAACCATGGCAATGGTGGGTCCAATACACTCAAAGTCATACTGCATCGGAGGTAGCTGTAGACGCCGTCTCATGTATCGCTATAATAATTAAATTTGAAATTACTACCAATTAAATGAAAATAAATAAATTAAAATAAGAAAATAAAATTCAAGTCTCATGATTACCAGATCTAGACTAATCACCACCCTCCTCTTCAACATTGTCTTTCTCATAGTCAAGAAAATCTGGAATATGAATTGGAGTTTCCGTGATCTAATTCTACGTGCAAATCAAAGTCTCCACAATGGTATGAGCTAATGAACTTCAGAATTAATCTAATATGCGTCCTCTGGTCCTAAAGGCCAACTCTAAGACTACGGTGCTAATAGGGAGGGCCAAAAACTTACGGGCTATCTCTCTAAGAACGAGATATTTCACGGCATTCACATTCCACCAACTTAATATATCAAACTCTTATGAAAATGGTTGAAGCTCCGCTGCCAAATATCTATTTATCTCTGACTATGCCTCTGTAGAACTCTGGACGAAGGAGGTCTGCTCCAACCTCGGCTTCTGGAACTGGTGGAGGGTAAGTGTAGGTGCTGCAATATTACCACCCAGCAATATGGTAAACTCATTAAATAATCTACCAATGATTTTTCTAACCCTTCCTGCAATATGCTCTGTTTATGCTTGCCCGTGCGCAAAGATTGAAATACCCTAAATTAATTTAGGGTTTTAATTTAAGATTCTAATCTGAATTAATTTAGCCACAAAATCACTATCATTGATTCACTATCACGTATTCAATCATCAAGATTCAAAACACATTACAAACCCACAAAAATCAAAATCACAGAACAGATTCACACATATCAGTTCATTAATCATAAAAACACATGCACAATCAAGTCTCCACAGCACACAATTCACAAACACAATCTCATCCTCTATCTCCAATTAAACTCCATCATTCATCCAATTTCCGTTCTATAGATCAACAAAAAATCAAAACTTTAACCAAGATTCTTACTTTGGGTGACGGAGATGCAGACGGAAGGTTACAACGACGGCGTAGTGGGAATGATGGCGACGGTATAGTGGAGTCTTCGATGACGATAGAGAATCGGAGATACAGAGAGTGAGTGAGACTCAAAGAGAGGGAGATTCAAAGAGAGGGAGATTTATTAAAAAATCTTCACTTGCGGTGAATGAATAATTATTAAGAACTTGAACACGATGTACTCAGGGCAAGATGTCAATATATATATTTCACTTGTATTCCTGGACTTTAAATTTACAATTTTGGATTGTCATCAACATTAATTCTACGCACGCCGATTGGCTTCATCTCAATCAATAGGTTTATATATATAATTTGAATATGATTTTATGACAAAAGTTATAAAAGTAGTTATAAAATCAAATTATCCATCTATATATATAAATGTATCTTCATCTAAGTAAATTAATTTTTTTTTCCTCGTTTATAACGAACTATTAATTTATTATATGTGCCTAATTAATGGATATCCTCGAGGGTAGAGCGGTCTTGCAGCTGAAGCAGCTAGCAGTAGTACTACTACGTATGGTGGATTGCCATCCCGTAATATAAAATTGCTTAGACAAGAATAAGGAGGAACTTGCTACGAAAGAGGCCGATTAATACTGTAGCCGTACGCGTACATAATGAAAAAAATATTAAAGTAAAAAATGATTGCATGTAACTTATCTGTCCGCATTGTAGTATAGAAGCAAGAATGTGAGCCGTGACTTTGCGAGAACGTTGACTATATTAATCGGATGAGGTGGTATATGCCATTGGATCTTGGACTTGATTCTGGTTTCCAAGGGGTCACATGCACACTATATAACTAGCATCTCTCCTCTATATGCACTCCATTCCGGCCCAACACGTTAACACCTCTCTCTTCCCTTGCTGGTCTCCTCCTCAAGAAGCAGGTCAGCCTCTCTCTCTCTCTCTCTCTATCTCTCTGGTTAATGTTATGACGAGAGCTTTCTAATTTAGAACTGGTGCATGCATGAAACCAGCGAAATTCCTTGATGGTTGGAACTGGTTTTATTGGATGTATATCTATCAGGACCACTTTAGTTAGATACTACAACACTTTTTTTGGTTAAAGATGATTGCAGTCATGGTAGTCGGCCACAGTACTTCATTTGAAGATGATTGTCCTGAGAAATCTCTCATCTAAGTCGTTTATAAGCCAAGACCTTTATTTTCAATATCATTCCTTGTTATTATATTTAGTGTATCTGCACGCAATTAATTTCTTTTACATCCATTCAGAGTCAACGACTTAAGAGACTTTCATCGTAATAATGGAAGGATCTTATTCATAGGCCAAAAAGATTAGATATTGATCTTTATAGCGTAGATGATGATGAACATAAGCCATAGAAGAGGGAGACGTTTCCTTCCTTTCCTCTGCCGTCAGAACCTGCTTGGAAGTTTAAATTAATTTTGTAAAATACACGTACGAGCCAGCTCTATTGCTTTCGATTCTAACAGTCTAGCTAAATTCCTTAATTATTTGATCTTCTCGAAATACATCTTTTTTCTGGTATTTTACAAAATTAATTCTTTACATTTCATATATTCTTGAATGGTCAGTTTCAGTATTTAATTATTAGTAATTCTCTTGGCCAATATATGTAGTTTTGCAATAATTGCTTGCCTACCGTCCTGATCAAGTTATTGACGATGCTTGGATTATCTCTGAATTTGGAATTGCGAGTCATGCAACTCTTGTACAGCCCTTGATATTTTCACAAGTAATATTACGTATATTTATTGAATGTGTAAGAGTTTGTAATTTTTTTTAAAAAGAGTGAGATTTATTATTTAAAAAATTAATTTTTTTTTATGTAAATCTCGTATTTATTTATTTTTTTTAAATTACGTGATATTTACGTACTCTACGATTATAAATATTATTTCTCTATTTTCTCGAGCTAGTTGATAGGGTGGCCTTGCAAATTGCAAGCCGGTCCGGTCAGCCACGTGATTTTTCTGTCTTTAATTCGAGGTTTATCATTCTTCCACCAGAGATATTACCAATGGCGCGCGGATTTTTGTACCCAAGTTGTCACTATCAGTGACATGGTTGGTATCATTGCCTTGTTGGGATGGAAAAGATAAAAAATCGACCAAAATAATTAATTAAATGAGAGATCAAGGGCGATCGAAGAATAATTATTCATTAAATATATATATAACCAAGTGTGGAGCTAGTAGTTGTTCATCCATCAATTGTTAAGAAGAAAAAACAAGTATTTTGTTGAGAAGTCAGCATGCCAATTTTTTCTTTTTCTTCCCTCTTTTTTTTTTTTTTTTTTTTTCTCCTTTCATTGATTGATATGTGTTCGCCAATCGCCATTGAATTTATCAAAGTTCATGGATAACAACAGAAAGGAATAGGACACGAATACATCATCAATGTTTAAATGTTATCTGTTCATCGGTGACAAAAACATTAATAAACTTCGGCAAAGATCCGATTGGTTCAATGAATAAAAATACTCTCGTCATAATTATCGCCATATAATGGAAAGAATATATAGACAAACAAGTTTCATACAGCCTAGTGGCCCCAGTTGTCTATTGGATTTGGAGCATTCGATATCGGTATAGAGAATTATTAAGGCTTGTTCAGATAAGAGAAATCTTGACAATGTTTGACTGTTTTTTTTATCATTTTTTAGAGATGTATTATTTATTGGATTTTGTAAAAACAAATATGAAAATTCAAATAAAAATTTTCTTGAAATATTTTTTTGCATTAGAGTTTGTAGAAATGAATAAGTAAAGTTGAAAACTTGTTTTAAACTAATTTTTTGAATGATAGTTATTGTTTTAATTTTTGTAAAAGTTGTTCTTATTTGTATTTTTTCTTATTACTTTTTGCTGAAAACTAAGCTAATGATCATTGGATGGAAAGTTAAAACTTTTTTTTTTTTTTTTTTTGAGTTTTTGAGGCGAATTCATTGATATCATAGACGTGCCATTACAGAAGGTTTTTTTTTTTCCCCCCGAAATGCAGGCAAGTACTGTTGGAGGACTAGTACTGAAAGCAGCAAGTTCCAGCCATGGCTGGAGACAAATTGATAGTGCTTGATGCACTTGATAAGGCCAAGACTCAATTGTACCATTTCACGGCAATTGTAATTGCCGGAATGGGCTTTTTCACAGATGCATACGATCTGTTCTGCATCTCCCTCGTTACCAAGTTACTCGGCCGGATTTACTACACTAAAGAAGGCGCACCAAAGCCCGGCACGTTGCCTCCAAATGTGGCTGATGCTGTTAACGGTGTGGCACTTTGTGGCACATTGGCCGGCCAGCTCTTCTTCGGTTGGCTTGGTGACAAATTGGGCCGCAAGAAGGTCTATGGTATTACCCTTGTTCTCATGGTGGTTTGCTCCGTTGCCTCAGGGCTCTCTTTTGGACACTCAGCAAACAGTGTCATGGCCACACTCTGTTTCTTCCGATTTTGGCTTGGCTTTGGTATCGGTGGTGACTACCCCCTTTCTGCTACAATCATGTCTGAATATGCCAACAAAAAGACTCGTGGGGCGTTTATAGCAGCGGTTTTTGCCATGCAAGGGTTTGGAATTTTGGGAGGTGGGATTGTTGCCTTGGTAGTTTCAAGCGCATTCAATAACAAATACGACCCTCCTGCATACAAAGTCGATGCAGCGGCCTCCCTTCCATCCCAATCTGACTATGTGTGGCGCATAATTCTCATGTTTGGAGCTCTTCCGGCTGCCCTCACATACTACTGGCGTATGAAAATGCCAGAGACAGCTCGTTACACTGCCCTGGTCGCCAAAAACGCAAAACAAGCCGCGGCAGACATGTCTAAGGTGCTTCAAGTGAATATTGAAGCTGAAGAGGAGAAAATCGACAGACTTGCAGTGGAGCCATCCAATTCCTTTGGCCTATTCTCCAAGGAATTCGCAAAACGCCATGGCCTTCACTTGCTTGGAACCACTACTACGTGGTTCTTGTTGGACATTGCCTTCTACAGCCAAAATCTTTTTCAAAAGGATATCTTCACCAAGATTGGATGGATTCCATCGTCAGAAACTATGAGTGCGCTTGACGAGGTTTTCAAGATTGCAAGGGCGCAAACACTTATTGCACTGTTCAGCACGGTGCCTGGGTATTGGTTTACGGTGGCCTTCATTGATTATATGGGACGGTTTGCAATCCAATTGATGGGATTCTTCTTCATGACTGTCTTCATGTTTGCACTTGCCATACCTTACAATCACTGGATTCAAAAGTCACACCGGATTGGCTTCGTCATAATCTACGCCTTGACCTTTTTCTTCGCCAACTTCGGTCCCAATTCCACCACTTTTATTGTGCCAGCGGAAATCTTCCCTGCAAGGCTAAGGTCTACCTGTCATGGAATATCAGCGGCATGTGGGAAGGCGGGAGCTATAGTTGGGGCGTTTGGGTTCTTGTATGCCGCACAGAGCCAAGACCCGAAGAAAGTAGACGCTGGGTACCCTACTGGAATTGGTGTGAAGAATTCACTTCTTGTGCTTGGCGGAATTAACTTCTTGGGAATGTTATTTACGTTCTTGGTGCCTGAATCCAAAGGAAAATCGTTGGAGGAGTTGACCGGAGAGAACGAAGACGAAAACGGTGATATTTCCGAGCAGACCGCTGGTGCTAGGACTGTTCCACTGTGATTTCGTTTTGTTTACCCAAAAAAGCATCCAATAGTTCAAGCTCTTATAATGTCACATTTTCATTTGTGGTTTTTCCTTTGTAACTTCATATTGCAATGCAATAATAATGTAGATATTTTGTTTTAGTTTGTGTGATCACTTAAATCCGGAAGCGCAATATTTAACTTCCTTTGCTTCGTAATATATGTAGTAGTACTCAATGATCTTGGACCTGTATCTCAACTTTGTTTCGAAAAATCATTCGGACGTTGTTTGAAGTTATATACTCAGATGAACTACTCCGTTTCCACTCAAATTTATTCAAAATCAAGCATCATACGAAAGACATTAGAAGCAAGAAAAAGAATAAAAGCCAGCCAACCAACCATTCCCCAAAAAAACACAAAAAAATGTTTAACTATAAGTCTATAACATAGGACTTTTAGTTTTGAAAACTTAAGAACGTAAAACATATTTAGAATGACATGGCACTGCCACATCAGCTAATATTTTAATATTAAAAAAAACGTGGAAAACAAACAAAATATGCAAATGAGGGAAATTGAAATGGGTCTGTCTTCTCATTGTGGCCGTCGTTCCTTAAGCAAAACCAGAGAGTTCCTGTGAAGCTAAAGCATTCCGTCCTTGATCTCCGACGTCGTCTGTTGCTGTTGACAGTTGCATTGGTGCCCAACTGTGGCAAGAAACAGCTCTCGGTTTGGACGACGATACTCTGCCTCCAAGGCCTCAAAACAGAGCAGCTCTGGTTTTCACTCTCGACGGACATTGGTGATGGTGTCTGAGGAGTATGGGTCAACGGGCGGGGTTAGCGGTTTGTGGTGGCGTTGTCGTGTGAGTAGGGTTGATTCCCGTTTGATGACACTGAGAGGCTGGGCCGAGGGGGCAACTAGGAGCGACTGGTTGCTTCCGTCGTGTGTCCTGCATGTTTTGGAGGTGGGAGGTGGTTCGCAGAGGAGTAGACATGCGGCGGCTTGCTCTTAAGTTTGGGGTGACGTTGCTCTGTTTCGGTGTAGAAAAACAGAGAAGGAGGAGGCTTGCATGCAGCGGTACTTGCGCTGGAAGACTATCTGTAGGAGCCGTGAGGTGGTGGCCCTCCGCTTGGATGCTGGTAGCAAAGATATGGCTTGACAGCGGTGTGCGGTTGCGAAAATGGGCCGTTGGTTGTCATCGTGTGCATGGTGCAGTAATGTTGTGGGTGTGGAAGTCGTGTAATGGTGGAGGTTTTCTCTTGTGGTTTTCTATGGCTCCTGATGCTGGCTATGGAAAAGCACGCAGCGGTTCTTACGTACGGTGGGTCCGTTACGGATGTTTGCAGCAGGCTGTATATCGTGGTGTTACAAGGTGGCTACGGTGAGGTTCACAGAGAAGAAAAGAGAGAGAGAGGGAGAACATTGGGTGCGAGGTGGGTGCACGTTTGAAACGTTTGGTTTAGCTCGAAAGGTGGTGGTGTTTAAGTCTGTTACGGATGCCTGGTGCAGGCAGTGGAGAGGGACTAGAAGCAGGGATGCCCGCAAGGGTTGGAGTGACGCCGCAAAGCTACTGGGCGCTACATAACCGTGGGTTGTGAGCCTCGTTTGCCGTGAGAAGGGCTTTCGTGGGTTGGCCTTGCAGTGGTGGATTTTCAGAAGTGAGCATCACTTTGTGATGATGAGGGTTGTTTGTGGTTTCTGGGTCGTTTACGGCGAGATGAGTCTCGAGAGAGAGAGGTTAAACAGCGAAAGTGATTTTCTAGTGAGCTCGAGAGAGAAATTGATTGAGGAAAGAGAAAGAGAGAGAACGAAATGAGAAGGTGAAAAGAAATAAATTTTTTATGCAATCGATTGCGTGAAATTCACTCAGCCGGTTGTAAATAGGGTTTTTATTTTCTAAAAGTTTGTTTTGTACAATTTTGACTGCAATTGACCATAAATGAAATGCAACTAAGAATAAAAAAGAATGTGGAAAGTACATGTACATATGTTGTGTCACAGTACAACTACAAACCAAACTAAAATTGAACTCCAAAATGTCGTTGCAGACTTGCAGTAAAACAAGTCTGTCTTTTCATGCTGATTTATGCGACGATTTCCCATTAGTTTCACAAGGTGTCCTTCAGAGTTTCGTCTAGATTGATGTTTTCTTTGACCCGTCCTCCCCTCGAGATTGCCTGGGTTTTCTCATCATTTCAGTCTAGGGTCTTCCTCTCATCTTTGACTCCTTGTCTTAACCATGTCTTAACCACAGTTATGACGAAGAAGAAAGAAATTTACTTCAGTTAGCCTTTTTTTTTTTCTTCGATTTCTTCCTCGATGAGGTGGTTGTTTAGAGTTCGTTTGGTTTTAGAATTGAGATTAGATAATTTTAAAAGAAAGATAAAAATTAAAAAAATATATTTTAAAAATATTATTTTAAGATTTAAAAAAATTGAATTAAAATTTTAAAAAAAAATTGAATTATTTATTATATTTAATATAAAAATTTAAAAAAATTATAATAAAAAAATAAAATAAGATGAGATTAAATGAAATGAAACTATTTCTAAACCCAATAAGGCAATAAAGCTTCACAGTATATTTGTCTGTTTCGAAATGTTGGCAAAACAGAGCAACTCTCTGTTTGAACCAAAAGAGTGGAGAATGGTATATGGGATACGAGATCAACCGATCAAGTATCACTATTATATATTTAATAGCCGTATGAATGTGAACAAAATAATAATAAAATAAAAAGTTTGGCATTTCAATTATGGAGACAGTGCGAACAAAGAAGTTTCAAAGTCAAGGAGGGAGGCACAACTAATGTCTAATCAGATAAATGACGTGAATGAAATTAATTTCATTTAGTTTATGGATGAAAGGTCACAAACGTGTCAATAACTAGTGCGGATAATGCGAGTGAGAGGAATTTTAAGCATATCATGTACATACAATTAAATATCTTAAAGATAAATTAGTGTAACTCAATCTTATACGTTAGATTGTAAAATTATTTTTATTATAAAATAAATTTAACGTATTATATCGTATCGAAACACATCATTAATTTGTAAATTTATTTCTACAATATATCTTTGTAGACATAATACTTCTCAATTTATAAGGTATGATTAGGTTATTATTAATATTTACCCAAAGAAAGCGCCTACCGTTTTCCACCATTTGCACCCTTCTTTAGAGTCTCTCAACGATTATAGAATGTTACTTAATTTCTATTGTATATCCTGGCAGAAGATCTCTCTCAACCTCTAAGCTCCCTCTACTAAAAATTTAAGAATATATGAGTAGAATAGAAAAATAAATCTGTTGGATCAAATTTTGGTTTCTGCCGGAATTTAACTGTATATTTCAGACATTTATCGATCGAGAGACGAACCAGATTGCTGAATTGATAGGTCCAGTCTGCCTAGTTTGAAATATAAATTATTTGGATTTTGTTTTGTATAATTATGAAGAATTGTGACCTACACTTTTTTACGATTAGTTTATAGCTTATTTTAAATTTATTAATATAATTATGCCACTTTATTAAAATATAATTTTAATTTTATGTGACTACCTGAGTTGTATACTAGTTGAATAATTCTATTTGCAGTTCTTATTCGAAGAGTGCATATGTAAACTTTTTATTAAATGAAAAAAATATATATATTATTTTAATAGAAATATTATTATAATTTTAAAAAATTTTAAAAATAAGATTGCGTAAGCTTGCATGAACAATTTTCTAATAAAAATTGTAAGTAGCATTACTCGTAATAGTTCTAAAATAATTGTAAATTTATCATTTTTCTTCTATTTTGTTGAAGGAAAATGCTAGAGCTCCCGCTGGGGGCTCCCGCTGGAGCTCTAGTGTATTTTTTTATGTGTATTTTTTAATTCTTTTTTTTTATGTAAATGTTTTTAATAATTTTAAATATTTTTAAAAAATAAAAAAATTTATAATATTATTAAATAATACTTGCTTAATCACGAAGTAAAATATAAAATATTTTTATATGATTTTTTATTTTACTTCGTGATTAAGGAAGTATTTTTTAATAATTTTTTTTTTACTTCTTGATTAAGAAAGTATTTTTAATAATGTTCTAAATTTATTTTATTTTTTAAAAAATATTAAAAAAATTATATAAAAAACAACTTAAAAAAAACACATACAAAAATACACTACAGCCCCAGCGGGAGCCCCCAGCGGGAGCCCCCAGCGGGGGCTGTAGCACGATCCTTTGTTGAATTTTATACTGTGATGCTGCACTGCCGGCTGGAATTTGTGAGAGTGAGAAACCGGCCGGAAGTTTTTGTTTTGGTTTGTTTGTTTTTTTAATTAAAAAAAAAAAAAAAAAGCTGCCATTCTTTTCATACTGCCCTCTGTCTTATTCTAGATTCCAATTAAACATTTCCAGTTATTTAATTGTTTCGTATTGGAAATGTTCTTATTCAAATTGTAAAATGTATTCTACAGAATTTATTAAAAATTTATAAAAAAAACTAGTAAGGGCAACGTGCGCGACAAGTTTGCCCAATTGACCTGTTTTAAATTTTTAATTATAAACAGAAATAATTTTATCTATATTTTTAGAACCTTTTATCTGTTTAGAACATATTATATATATAATCTGTATAATGTTTATAACTATAATAAAATGACTTAAAAGAATCAAGTCACAATTATATACAGATATTTTTAAAATATATATTATAAAAATAACAAATTTTAAAGGAGATATTTAAAACATTCGAGTTGATGTCTCACGAACAGCATTAACAAATAGCCCATTCATTTGTTTTGGCACAAATTTATAATCATATTAATAAAATTACTAAATTTGTTTAATTATAAGAGATTTTACTAATAAGAACATCAACATTGTTATTAATATCAAATTTATTACTAATATATTAGGGACAAAACCAAATTTCGGAAATAGAAGCGGGACAAAATGAGAAAAAAAAAATTATTAGATAGAAATACTGTTTATCTCTATTTGCACTTTTATATACAGTAAAAATAGAGAAATACTTCATTGATAAAGAAAACTAAGAAAATAAACTCATAAATATTGGCCTTAGGCTCTCTCTCAGTCAACATCAGTACGAATACACCCTAGATTACCTCCTCGGTTCCCCCACTCTCTTCCTCCTTGTCTCTATTTTTCGGCTGCTGACCACACACCATCCATGGCATGAGTCATGACTTCGATCCCCCCACATCTAACAACCATGTATTATGAATTTTGCCCTTCCCCTTCGCTACCCAGAAAACTTAATGAATAAATAAATAAATCTCTAACAAACACATTACGTGAAATGAGAGACCGTTTACTCCTTTATTATTATTATTATTATTATTGCTTCGTTTGACACGACTCAACCGGTCGCACATTTTTCATTTGAAAAGAAAGCAAGCACAGGTGTCCATTTTCTATGGGCGAGAAATACACTATGCAAAGTTGGAAAACGTTGCCGCGGACTTAAAAAACATCCTAGTCAATTTTAAGAAGTCGGAGAAACAAAAGGTTTTGATTTCCATACAATTTTATGACTTTGCGTGGTATATGCTCCTCTAGATGCCTGAGTTGATTCTTAATTTCTTGGATCCTGTGCACTTTATATAAGCTGGTCCACTCTCTGTTAATACTCCTCACTATCCCAGCAACAATCAGATTTCCATCCCTTCTCCCTGATACAAGAAAGCAGAAGCCTAACAAGTTTCTTGCTAATTGGAAGTGGCAGTACTCTTTTAGTCAGGTATAACATAACTAGCATATACATATCACTTTCTGGTAACTTCTCTTTTTTATTATTAGTCCCCAGTTTTTTTTTTTTTTTTTTGTATGGCCACTAGCCTGATAAACTCATCCTCTCTCACAACTGTTGAGGTAGAGTTTTCATTCCAGATTGATGAAGTGTAGTATATATCAGCTATCTGGCTTAGTGGCTGGTACCCAAATAAATAATGAGTCTTTTTAATAGCTGGTGAGCTGGTGGCATCCATCTTTCATACAATCAAGTTTCTGAAGTTAAAAAAGGACAGTCTTTTTTTATTTTCATTTTTAATTTCTTTTCCAATCAATCACGGCAAAACCACTTTGACACAACCAGTACTTGTCACTTGGACGTCTCACTAAGCATCCCAGGGCAGGGATGCTTGAATTCCCACTGGACATGGGAGAATTGAACAGACAAACGGTAACCACCCATACACTGCCTCGATCTCATCCCAAACATCAGGAAATGTCAAAGAAGCCCACAGCAGGAAGAGAAGCCAGCTAACAATCCCACCACATAAGCTAGCTAGCCTGGATTTTGCACTGGCCTTACTTTATCTGGTACTGGCCTTATCCACTTCAAGATCTGCAACACAGGTTTGAAGCATGGCAAAACTAGTATAGCAAGTTGCTCGAAAAACATCCTGATCGGAGCATCCTATTTCCTGAACTCATTCTGTTCATTCCATCTAGTAGTTGAAATCATTTATCAATCTGTCTATTTTTTTTTTTATTACTATGTACTATGTTTATGAGTAACCTCTATGACCACAAAAGTAGTTGCTGATCACCTGGTCGAGAAAAAATAAAAAGAAAAAAAGGAAAGGAAAATATCTAGTACCTTGTTTGAAAATCAACGAGTATTGTGATCCCCATTTAAACTCCAGTCGTTTTCTAAAAAACTAAATTGAGCCAACGGAAAGCTACTCGAAACGCTTTATTTGACCAAACTTATCTTATGTGGATTCTGCTGAAAGGATATCAAAATGGGAAAAGCAGAGCCGAAGACAATTTTTCTAGGTAGTGAATAGCTAGCATTCGCTTATTCCTTCCCTTTCAATGATTTTGAAACTATTTTCTTGATACGCAAGGAAGACTTTCAGGGAGTGCTGGAGGAAGACATTTGAAGAATTTTGCCCATGGCCAGAGAACTGGGAGTGCTTAATGCACTAGATGGTGCAAAGACCCAATGGTACCATTTCACGGCAATCGTGATTGCCGGAATGGGGTTTTTCACGGATGCATATGACCTTTTCTGCATTTCCCTTGTAACCAAGTTACTCGGCCGCATATACTACACAGTTGAAGGCTCAGCAAAGCCTGGAACATTGCCTCCCAACGTAGCGGATGCTGTGACTGGTGTCGCATTTTGTGGCACCTTAGCTGGCCAGCTCTTCTTCGGCTGGCTCGGTGACAAGCTGGGCCGCAAAAGGGTCTATGGTATAACCCTACTTCTCATGGTTTTTTGCGCAGTTGCATCAGGGCTCTCGTTCGGGCACTCGGCAAAGAGTGTCATGGCCACGCTCTGTTTCTTCCGGTTCTGGCTTGGCTTTGGCATTGGCGGTGACTATCCCCTTTCAGCTACAATCATGTCTGAATATGCCAACAAAAAGACTCGCGGGGCTTTTATCGCTGCAGTTTTTGCCATGCAAGGCTTTGGAAATTTGACTGGTGGGATTGTTGCTATTATAGTATCAACCGCCTTCGATCACGCATACAATGCTCCTTCATACGAGGTTGATGCAGCAGCCTCCCTACCATCACAGTCCGATTACGTTTGGCGCATAATTGTAATGTTCGGAGCCATCCCCGCCGCGCTCACCTACTACTGGCGCATGAAAATGCCTGAGACGGCCCGTTATACCGCCCTGGTTGCAAAGAACGCAAAACAGGCCGCGCAAGACATGTCTAAGGTATTACAGGTGGAGCTCGAAGCCGAAGTGGAGAAGACAGAAAGGTATTCTCAAGACCCAGGCAATTCGTTCGGTTTATTCTCCAAGGAATTCAGGAAACGACACGGGCTTCACTTGGTCGGTACCACTGTTTGTTGGTTCTTGTTGGACATAGCCTTCTATAGCCAAAATCTTTTCCAAAAGGATATCTTCAGCGCTATTGGGTGGATTCCGGCGTCGCAGACGATGAGTGCTATTGAAGAGGTTTTCAAGATTGCAAGAGCGCAAACACTTATTGCTTTGTGCGGTCTCATTCCTGGGTATTGGTTTACAGTGGCCTTCATCGATATTTTGGGACGATTCACGATTCAATTGATGGGTTTCTTCTTCATGACTGTCTTTATGTTTGCACTAGCTATCCCTTACCATCATTGGACCTTGAAGGAAAACCGAATTGGGTTCCTTGTGATGTACTCCCTCACCTTCTTCTTCGCAAACTTTGGGCCAAATGCAACCACGTTTATTTTGCCAGCAGAAATTTTCCCCGCAAGGCTAAGGTCTACTTGTCATGGAATATCAGCTGCAGCCGGAAAGGCTGGAGCCATCGTTGGTGCCTTCGGATTTTTGTATGCTGCCCAAAGCACGGACCCGACCAAGACTGACGCAGGATACCCACCTGGTATTGGAGTAAAGAACTCGCTTCTTATGCTTGGAGGAATTAACTTCTTGGGAATGTTGTTTACGTTATTGGTGCCGGAAACCAAGGGAAAATCGCTCGAGGAACTGACGGGCGAGAATGAGGAGGAAAGATCTAGCTAGTATAAGGAAAGTTCCAGAGTGATTTGATCGAGTTGGATCCTCATGTTTACTACTAAGGTTCATATAGCCATGTTAATATCCAACGGTGCTTTGATTTCTATTATGTTTATGCAAACACAATAATAGTGATGATATTTTTCTTTAGAATGCAATAATAATGTATGAATGAACGTGTTCTGTTAGCTCAATCTCAAAATACTAAATGCTATGCATTTCAATCTTTGTTCCCAAATAATTAGTAGAAACACGAATATAATTTGACAGGCTTTATCGAACAATTTACAACTTGCATCATAAACCTCAGATGTTTAAATCAATGACTCGAGTATGGCTTGTAAAATGTTCTATTTTCATCTTACAGCATGAAACTTGCTTATGATCAGTATGCTCGCTAAACTAAGCTTGTTGCAGATCATACTGTCATTAATTTGAGAATGCTTACTCTGCCTATTTTAGAATCATCCTCAAGGACAAGAATGAAGAGCTGGAGCCACAAGTAATAATTTATAACGTAATGATTTGTACAAATCTCAAATAAGTGTTTCTGCTTGAATGGTAGCCGGACATGTTATACACTACAAGTGTTTCAATTTGAATTGAAAAATTCTAATTCAATCAAATCATTTTCATGACATTCTTCTTTCTCTTTTAACTAACTCATTTGTCTAAATTTTTGTAAAAACAACCGTAAAAATAAAAACAGATTAAAAAAAAGTACCTCTCTTCTAATTTAAAAGACAACTTAGCTATAAATCATTTTAAGATTCTAAAAAATTATTAGAGGATGTACTTACTTGCAATGACGTGCCCTAAACTTCTTCCTACCGAACATCATGTGTATGTTGTATCGTGATTCTACTTTCCCTACCTAGAATACCATCAACTTTACGTTATCAAGGGGACGCGCCGTTACCTTATTGGTCTCAATTTCCGAGAAGTAGGTACATCTGTCCGACCTTTGACTTTCTCCCCATGATCAAACCGAACCGCATTTGACGCAGTCCTAACATACAAAAGTGAATGGATAATGATAAGTTCCTTGTAATTTTACATCATTATAAAAAGACTTTTTTTTTTCACTTGTGTGAAGTTTATCGCTTGTACATCATAAAAAAAAAATTATATAAAAAAATTATATAAATTAATATGATTTTATCTGATGTATTAAGTTTATTTTATAATAAAAATAAATATATAATCTAACAAATCATATTAGCTCACGTTAAATTACGAGATTGTTTTTATATATTTATTTCAGGATTAGAGTATTTATTACACATAATTGGGATACGAGCATGTTAACAAGTTGTGACGTCAGAGAACACGTAGACTGTAATTGGACCGCCAGAACAGGGGCCGAAAACTTGGACATGAAAAATTAGGGCCTTTTGGAATCCAGTTTTTCAGGTCCACCATGGTCTTGTAAGTTATATTAGCCCACGACGCATATAGTTTTGTCGATTCATACAAATAAATATATACAATTTTTTTAAAAATAGAAATCAATGCAAAAGTTGATTGGTTGTTCATTGGGCCTTTCTATTTGATTGGAACTTGGCATTGCTTTATCATCTATATCATTTAAATTGTCACTTGACATGGTATTAATATTCTGAGTTTAAATCTTGATTCTAATTAAAATATTAAATTTATATGATCTTTATATGTAGATCCACGTGGTGCGGTGTCATTTCCTACTAAGTGGGTAAATTCAGTATTTCATATCAGTTTAAGGTTTTTGAAACAGATGATGATCTAATATTAACTATTTAACTATATGTTGTTAATTGATGGACATACATATAATATATATATATATATATATATGTCTTCACCCATTGGATCCTTGCAGTTGTCGGTGTCATTATAAAATTTTACCTGCATTTATTAAAAAGTAGTTGATCGTTTGATAATAAAGTATTTTGAGAATTACATTAATGTTTGCAACGAATGCATGCAGATCTTATATATATATAATATTCCTTTCATGACAAGAAAATCTAATAAGTGGCTATCTAACTGTAAATTTTCTTATTTTTTCATTAAATTTTTTTTGTTTTTTGTTAACCTCTGTTGTTTTTTCCGTTAACTTCTAACCCAACACAACAGTTCTTCACTTAAAAATATCCTCGTAGTCACCACACTTGCACGCACATCCTCGGCGATCAGTCTCACAGAGAAGACCATAGCGATAAGAGATTCAGAGTCTATAGATCATCCATGGCGGAGACCGTAGTTGAGGCCGAAGTCGAAGAAGATGATAATTGAAATTTCGGAAGAAAAATGAAACCGAAGAAGAAGAAGAAGAAGCGAACGGTGCGCAAGAGGAAAAGAAATAAAGCCTAAGGGCAATGGCCAAAACGGTGTCGTTTAGAGAGAAAGAGAGGACTGGGCTGCAAGCTACGGGCTTAGCTTCAAATCCGAATGGGTTGGGCCCAAAAGAAAATAACACATACTAAAACAAGCCCAGTCCGAAAAAAAAGGGTCCAATAAAATAAAAATAAAAAGGCACATTAAAATAAGAAAATAAATTTCACAACCGAGTAATCATAAATACCATAATTTTATAAACAAAACCACAATAGTGAAATATCCTCAACAAGGTTATATAGTTATCCATCAAAATATAATACAAAGCCAAAATATATAGACAATAAATCCCATTTGGCCCAAAACACACCATTAAATACCATTATCTTGTTGATACAAACTCAATAGTCTTGTTAAAGTACTGATCGTAGTAGTTAATTTGTTTGTTAAAGTTCATTTGTAATATTCTATTAATTGTATTACTTGTATGAAAGTTGAAGCAATGTCTTCTAAGCTATATATGGCATGAACTATTTTTATAAATTTTGTAAAAAAACATATTATTTTTGTAAAATAACCGATCTAGCTAGGCAAACATGCTTCACGTTGCATTGACCAAGTATATTATAAATATCTCACTACAAGGAGAATCACCTTTACCGGCGATTCACATTTGTTGGCAAAACTAACAAAATCGCCGCCTCTCACCTATCCCAGCGATTTATAAATCGCTGTAAGTTCGCCGGTATTAAATCTCCACTTTTGATCTACTCCAACGGAAGCCAAAAATCGCCAGCAAATATTTTTTTTCCCAGCGATATTTATTCGCCGCAAATAGTATCTCTATCGCCGCAATTGCACGATGCGATTCAGTTGTTAATCGTTGGGAAATATTAATTCCAGCGATTTAATGTTGTCGCTAAAAGAGCAAACATCGCCGGAAAAGGTCAATCCCAGAGATTTTTTGAAATCGCCACAATTAACTAAATGACTTTGAAATATCTTTTCCGGCGATTAAAACATCGCTGCAATTGAATTTTTGGTTTTGTGACCTCAGTTGCGGCGACACAAAATCGCTGGTATTGACCTTTTCCGGCGATGTTTTAATCGCTGGGAAAACAGCTGCAGAACACCAAAATCGTTAGTATTGATCTATGCCGGGTCACAAATACCCACTTTTCAACGGAGGCAAACGAAGACCCAAAATTGATAGGGTAGGGCCTAGGGAGGTCGGTGAAGTTAGTGGTGGTGAAGGTTGGCCGTGGGTGGCGGCGTGGGAGGCGGTAGAAGGCCAAAAACACCAAAATCGGCAATGGCGTTGGTTGTGCTTCACCGGTGACGGATCGGAGGTGGGGTTGGGTGCAATGGGTTGCTAGGAAGTCGAGAATGAAGTGGTGAGAAGATGGTGGCCAATGGTGGTGCGACGGCGGCGCAGCGGCGGAAAGAGTGTCGCGGCTTCAATGGGCTCGTGGTGGCTAACGGCGGCGCGAATGGAGTTGAGGTTGGTGGGGTAGGGTCGCCGGCGGCTGGGGAAGCTGACGGGCTGGGCGGTGACGGCCACCGCCGTCTCAAGGAGGCGCTGGGTGGTGAAGAAGGAAACCGACGGAGAGAGGGAGGGGGAGCTGGGTCGCGCGCGGGAAGAGAACTGAAGGAGAAATAAGGAAAAAGAAAAGAAAGAGAAAAGAAAATGAGAGGAAAAAAAAATGGAGGGAAAAGAGATGAGGTCCAATTCTCATAATTTGGGTCACAAAAATGATCCAACGGAAACGATTTCAAAACCACAAGTTAAATATAATAATTTAAACGTAATGGTAAAGTCAAATTGAAATAATTAAATACCACAGTAATTAAGTAAATATGAAAAAAATTTTAAATGCATAACAATAAATAAATATTAAGAAAGCACATAAAAATAATTTTCACCAAATTAAAATCATGAAAATAAACTCATTAAAAATCCAACCAATTTAAAATAAGAGAATAAATTTTTGAATAAAATAAAAGTAATCCTTCAATAAAAATATACTAAAATACAGGATGTTACAGCGTGGGTTGAGGGAGAAGAGGGATTGGGAAGGAGAGGGAAAGAAATGAGGGAAATGGTAAGGCGGGTTGTTTAAATTTAATTTCACTTTTCCGGTGATTTTGATTTGACGCTAATAGTATATAATTTACTAGATATGCTCTTGCGGCGAAAATACGGTGAATATTTTCGTCGCAAATAGTCTTTGTTGTTCAATTTGCGACGATATTAAAATCGCTGCAAAAAGTAAAAGTAATTTCTTTTCCATCAGTTGAAAAATTGGAGAAGGAAAGCAAGCAGCGACTTAGAAATCGTTGGTAATAATGTTTATTAGTGATATTTTTGTTGCAACGATATTAAAATCGTTGGGAAAGGCCTAAATTTTCTAGAAGACTATTTCCAGCGTTTTTTATTCGCCGCAAAATTAGCTATCATGGAGATTTTCCCATTCGCCACAATTAAAATATGGCTACAGTTTCTGATATCTTTTGCGGCGATAAAAAAATCGCCGCAAAAGATCAAATAATCGCCGCAAATGAGTGAACAGTAATTGCAACATCAGATTTCGTATTCATTGCTTTAGATTTCAGCGACGATAAGAGAATCGCCGCAAATAAGGATTAATTGTAGCGATTTTTTTTACTGCGATAGTAAAATCGCTGAAAAATGCGTTATTTTTTGTAGTGTCTCAAGAGTAAGAAACGTCGGATTTGAGGTTCCGAGTTATGATGTCAAGCGGAAAAAATAATATTTGGTAGTGGAGTTCTCTTGAGTCTACAATACTCCTATATATGAGATTATTTTAGCAAGAATCTATATATATATATATATATATAATTCGATATATGAAATTATAGGCTTAAATCATCACGAATTTGTCATCGGAGATGAACACGAGATGAGTCCGGCCTGCATGTATATCACATTTCCTTAATAGGTTGGGTTGATTTAATCTTGAGTGTTCACGAGTCTTCGAAGGTGATTATGCTAATTTCAAATATATAATCAAGTAGATGCAGACGGTTTTGTAAAATGACGGTGGGTGCAATGTATAGTATCTAAAGTCGACTTTTAAAAGTCCCCACTTTGAAGAATTAGGCCTAATTCGTTTTTGCAGATGAGATGAAATTAAATTAAATGAGTTGAAATTAAAGTTAAAAGTTGAATAATATAATATTATTTTTATTTTGAGATTTGAAAATTTTGAATTGTTTATTTTATTTTATATAAAAATTTAGAAAAATTATAATGATTAAATTAGATAAATTGAGAAGAATTATGAAAACAAACGAAATATTCATGGTTGTAATTTGCTTTGTTGATTGAGATGAGACAGCAAGTCATTGGATTGAGACTTTGTCGACAAGAATAATGATAGACTTACTATTCTATTACTACCTATCTGCTACTCTTTTTGTATTTGATTTTTTTTTAATTTTTTATTTTACTTAATAATTAAGGATGTGAATATTAGTAAATTTATATATTTTTAAATTTTTTTTTAATGATTAAGGATGTTAAAAAAATACTTTAAAAAATAAAAAACTTGAAATATATTTGAGTAGTAGATGGATAGTAATAGGGTAGTAAGTCTATCACTACCCTTAAAGAGTTACTCCTGCCAAACAACTTCATTATGTAATTCTCATAACATAACATATCATTTAAAGTGAGGTTTGGATAATGAGTTGAGTTGAGATGAGATGAAAGTTGAAAGTTAAAAAAAATATTGATAGAATATATTTTATTTTTTTCATTAAAATAAGAAAATAAATTTCACAACTTAGTAATCAAAAATACCAGAATTTTATAAACAAAACCACAATAGTGGAATATTCTCAACGAGGTTATATAGTTATCCATCAAAATATAATACAAAGCCAAAATATATAGACAAAAGGGGAAATAAATTCCATTTAGCCCAAAACACACCATTAAATACCATTATCTTGTTGATGCAAACTCAATCGTCTTGTTAAAGTATTGATCGTAGTCGTTAATTTATTTGTTAAAGTTCCTTTGTAATATTCTATTAATTGTATTACTTGTATGAAAGTTGAAACAATGTCTTCTAAACTATATATGGCATCAACTATTTTTATAAGTTTTGTAAAAAAATATATTATTTTTATAAAACAACCGTTTGATTTAGCTAGGCAAACATGCTGCACGTTGCATTGACCAAGTATATTATAAATATCTCAAGAGTAAGAAACGTCGGATTTGAGGGCCCGAGTTATGATGTCAAGCGGGAAAAATAATATTTGGTAGTGGAGTTCTCTTGAGTCTACAATACTCCTATATATGAGATTATTTTAGCAAGAATCTATATATATATATATATATATATATATATATCGATATATAAAATTATAGGCTTAAATCATCACGAATTTGTCATCGGAGATGAACATGATGAGGCCGGCCTGCCCGTATATCACATTTCCTTAATAGGTTAGGTTGATTTAATCTTGAGTGTTCACGAGTCTTCGAAGGTGATTATGCTAATTTCAAATATATAATCAAGTAGATGCAGACGGTTTTGCAAAATGATGGTGGGTGCAATGTATAGTATCTAAAGTGGACTTTTAAAAGTCCCTACTTGGAAGAATTAGGCCTAGTTCATTTTTGCAGATGAGATGAAATTAAATTAAATGAGTTGAAATTAAAGTTAAAAGTTGAATAATTTAATATTATTTTTATTTTTAGATTTGAAAAAATTGAATTGTTTATTTTATTTTATATAAAAATTTAAAAAAATTATAATGATTAGATTAGATGAATTGAGAAGAATTATGAAAACAAATGAGATATTCATGGTTGTAATTTGCTCTGTTGATTGAGATGAGATAGCAGGTCACTGGATTGAGACTTTGTCGACAAGAATAATAATAGGCTTACTATTCTATTACTACCTATCTACTACTCTTTTTGTATTTGATTTTTTTTTTAATTTTTTATTTTACTTAATGATTAAGGATGTGAATATTAGTAAATTTATATATTTTTAAATTTTTTTTAATGATTAAGGATGTTAAAAAAATACTTTAAAAAATTAATAAAAAAATAAAAAAAAACTTGAAATATACTTGAGTAGTATATGGATAGTAATAGAGTAGTAAGCCTATCACTACCCTTAAAGAGTTACTCCTGCCAAACAACTTCATCATATAAGTCTCATAACCAAACATATCACTTAAAGTGAGGTTTGGATAATGAGTTGAGTTGAAATGAGATGAAAATTAAAAGTTAAAAAAAATATTGATAGAATATATTTTTTAATATTATTATTATTTTGAGATTTGAGAAAATTGAATTGTTTATTATATTTTATGTGAAAATTGTAATGATTAAATAAGATGAGTTGAAACCATCTTTATATCCAAACGTAGCCACTTCAGATAGCTAAGGTGATATGAACCCTTGAGAATAAAATCCCTTAAACCTACAATCAATTTGAAAACTCACCTAAGAAAGTTAAAATCAAGTCAATAGATGGACAATCTAAACTTGATGAAAACTTATGTGAATAGTGCCGCATCTACAGTACTGTGTCTATAGTACTCGCTACATATCATAAGGCTTTGAATTCTAGAAAGCAAAGGCCATAAAATATGGTTAGAGAAGGAGTTTTAATTCGGTTAATTCAAATTGAACCAATTAGAAGCTGAATCGATTGCAATGTTTAAGGCCACTTCATTTCATGATTGATTCAAATCACTGATTCCAACCAACTCTAACATATTCAAATTGCAATGGTTTCTTGGATTATGTTTCATAAATGATTTTGTTATGTCATGAATGAGAAACTATGGGAGAACACAACATATATATAGGAATATTTTCAAAATAATATATATAATTACTATCATCTTATAACTTAAGAATATTTGAGGAAAATATTGAGAATATTTTATATTAGATACATATATAAATTGAATTTTTAATGGAGTTATATTTGGGATTTATATCATACTCTTATTGAAATTAGTGAATAAATTCATATTTTAATCTCATTTGTTCGTATTAATTTAATTCTTAAATTGAATTGTATATTTTTTTTATTAACAGTAAAATATTCAATTTAAACTTGTTATGAATAGCTCCATTAATCAACCTTGATTCTCATTTGTTGCTCAAGACTACGTACTATATATTTATATATATATATATATATATATATATATTAATTTGTTGATGACATGCATCGGCCGGAATAATATTTTCTAGTTTATACGCTTGCTTGCCCAATGATTGGATGCAACAGGGAAAAAAAGGTTGTATGATTATTCTTTTGCAGCTTGATCGAGGGACCCCGTCCCTCTTTAGAGTTTTGTTATTGTTTTCTGAATAATTCAACTCATATTCTGATTCACGTTCGATGCTGTTTTCATAGATCAATTACAAGGAAAGCTTAATCCCGTGCATGCAATTCCAAACCCAAGCGAAGGTTCCTATCCGAAATTCCTAAAGTACTACTAGAGTCCTAATTTATCATAAACATTACTTCTAGTCAGTAAAATTCTACTTTTGACTTATTATATATTCTCCTCCTTTATGGATATCAATTCATAAATAATAAAACTACCATGCAAGTTCCTATCACCCGAGCTTGTGCTTGTAAGACTTACGCATAGACAATGTGCCAGATGTAACAAGCTTGCTGCTAGCTGCGTGTCAACGTTTTTGTCTGCAGCATCTATATCTTGCCTTTAAAGACTTTAAGCTCTTTTCGATCGGTCCCCGGCCCCTCTACTTTCAGTGGTTTGAAGTCCTTTAGACGTATGACAAAATAAATGCTTTTTAATATATATCTTTGTGCTTTCAAAGTTCTTATCAGTAATATGTGTTCGCAAACGTTCTGCCAAAGCCAGAAGACTTTTATGTTACAAAGATTCCCACGAAAAGCACCGGACAAACTTGATGATCCAAAAGATTAGAGGGAGGAGAAGTTTTCGGCGTGCGCGTGATTGGAACTAAGTTAAGCTTTCAAAGACGACTTTGGTTACTAGCTAGCCAGGGATATATCTATCATTGAACAACTACGTACGAAGAATCGGTCTGCGTACAAAGAATCTCTAGCTAGCTCATATATCTCCAGATCAGACCTCTCCGTTCAATACATCTTTCGGCCCCGCCAATGATCTCTACCCATGCATGGGTGGCATACATTTGCATGCATGGTGTTCATACACACACACACATGACACATAGATATATATATATATATATATATATATATATATATATATATATATATGATCCGATGCATCGATCAGACGATCAACACGCATGCACTAGTTATTGCATCCTTGGTTAATTAACTTCATATATACCATTATTCTCATTACTATCCGTACATCGGATATAGGTATAAAATTTAACTATCTTAATTTATTTCCACATGAGTACTGCAGTAGTACTAGCTTGGAACGAAACCTGTTTTTAGGAATCTCCTCTCAACCTACGTACGCCATGCACGTATCTCATCTGATAAAGCTTCCTTTGTTGTGTTGATGAGATGGGGGCCAAAGTCAACTTATTCCTTTTCATCTAGTAGCTCAATAATAAGGGAAAAAGCTTCTTTGTCCACTTAATTAGTTTGACCGCTGGTCATTTTTATTTATTTATTTATTTAGTGGTTAAGAAAGTAATTTTAAGTGTATTGATGTATTTTTTTATTTTTTAAAATTATATAAAAAATTAATAAAAAATTAAAAATACACATTTTATTTATTGGTCAAATTGAACAGATTACTCTAGGCGGGAGACTAACCCAACTCTAATAATAAGTATCATATTGTAGATTTTTAAGGGTAATCATAAAAGTAATTGTGCCGCTCAACTAAAAGTAATTTTAATTTTATATATAACTACTCTCTAGCTAGCTATACGAACTAATTAATAAAATTGTAAATATCGTTAAAAAATAGTTGCAAGTTTATATTTTTTTTTTATATTGTTATAAAAAGCATAAGTTCAATTCCTATATTTTCCATAAGACAAACAAATGGTTATAGAATAATAAAATAATTTTCTTGATTAAAAAAGAATATATATATATATATATATATTATATATAGAAAAAAAAACGGAAATTGTAGTGTCTCATTTCTTGAGAAAAATCAGGGATGCAAAAATATCTTAATTAAATTTCTACATAAAAGCTAGCATAGGAACAAAAGTTTGAATTAAATAACTAAATTTAAAAAAATTACATTAATAATTAATACCATTCAAGTATATAACGTAACTTGATTAGTGACATGATCGAGATTCTTTCTACAAGTAATATTTACCATTTGATAAATGCTTTATCTACGAAAATATTTCATAAAAATAAAGATGTGACTTAATTTGATACATTAACTTGTAAAATTATTTTTATTATAAAATAAATTTAATATATAATATAAATTTATGTCAATTTTTAAATTTATTTCTATAGCATCTTTTTGTAATGATAAGACTTCTCTTACCCTTTTAAAACTTCTAATATTTAAAAGGAGCACATGAAACGGCGACAAGTGTTCATGCAAGGACCTAAAGATCGATTGATTTTTCGAACAAAGTAAACTAATCACAATCACTACAACAAATTTGAGATTTTGGGATGAAATTATTTAGGGACGAAATTTTTTTCATACCTAAAAGTCATTTTTTGGGACGAATTTTAAATTTTATCCCAAAAAATCGATGAATTTAGAAAACCGTTCGAACGTCAAAATAACCGATCGAACAGTTTTTTCTGCGATGAATTAAATCGTCTCAAAAAATTTTTCCCGTTCGAACGTGAAAAAATACGTTCGAACAGTAAAATTTGGCGGATAATTACTTTATTATGGCGGGGAAAGTTCAAAAACGTTCGAACGAGAATCTTTTTGTGTTCGAACGGAAAATATTTGGTGGCAAATCCTGGCAGGAAGCTTTCTAAACCGTTCGAACGGAATATATTTAGTTAGAACATATTCAAGCACCACATTTATACATTCGAAGGTATAATATTAATCTCGGTACGAAACTCAAAATATAAAAAATATCTATCATATATACAAATTCATTAATTAATTTTATGTAATTAATTTTAAAATATTTTAATGATTTCTTTTACGTTAAATAAGATATTTAGTAAATAAATATTATCAATCACATACATATTAATCAACCAAATAAAGCAAATTATCAAAATGCCATATATATTGTTCATAATTACAACAAAAGAAAATATAAATAAAAGATAAAAACTATTGTGATGCGAGGTCTCTACACACATCCTCGACTGCAGCTAATTGTGTCTCTACCTGTGTCAGTCGAGTACTAACTGTGACCTGAGTTGCATTATTGGCATTAATCGCTGTACGTAACTCATCAACCTCTGTACGTAACCCAGAGACGGTAGCCATAATCTCTGTACGCAACTCAGACATGGCAGTATGCACTGCATCAATCACTGCTGATGTGTGTACACCGATCTCAGCACGCAATATGTCAGCCATCTCCTCACGAATATATGTGCGTGATGTCTCAGCCTGTGTAGATGTCTCACCAGCCGAGACTCCAGTATCTCCTGGCTGCCCATCTCTCTGAATCTCAGCCCTGTCAGGAACAGCTCCACGAAAACGAAATCTAGAGTGTCCCGTGCTCCGTGATAGGGTGGTGCTGTTGATCGGTGCCATCGGAAATCGGGAACGCTCGGCAGGTTCGGACACAACCCCGGCATGTAGCAAAAATCGAGTGATGAGGATCCCAAACGGCAGTATATCTGTCGTAATAAACCGTGCCTCTGATCGGATCCTCTCAAATATATAACCAACGAGGTCGATCGGATGCCACGAGCGACCCGTATCATAAATCTCGCTCGATCCATGCCGACCTCGGTCTTGTGCTGCCGTGGGTCAATATTGTTGGCAATGATCAAATTCATAATCTTGAAGAAAGAAGATAAATCTGCCTGCCTAATACTCTTGGAGCCATCGTACACTGGAGCATCTGGACCAACAATCAAGTCTCTGACCTCGTGATCAGCAAGTGTATCTATCTCATCTGTGTAATCTAGTCCTTCGTCCTGAGACATAGCTGCATCACCTGAAGGACCAGACTCTCTAAGCGGGAGGTTTGGATAGGCATCAAGAAGCCTAGGAATACCCAGATATGCAGCGAGTCCATCCGCTGAAAATATAACAGGAGCTCCTCGGACACAGATCCTATATGCCCCTCCATCGTCTGGGCTAGCAGCACCGAGCTCTTTATAGAACTCAGTAATGATCTCAATGAAGGAAACGAGCTCCATTCCTTCTTCTCGCTGATCTAAGATTGGTGCCCAACCACGATCATTGAATACTGATGGGAGGGAATGACCCTCCCATATAAGAGCGACAAAATCAGACAGTTTTACCTGTCGCTCAAGTAAAACGGTCCGCTCTCGAACTGTTTGGATGGAAGGTTCTCCTGATCTACCACGTTTACGGCCCCGATAAGACATTATTATCCTGCAATTTAAAAAATAAAATATACATTCAAGATTAGTGATAAAATCTAATTACGACTAAAAGATTTACAAAATTATATACTAATAGCAATTTAATAAATTAATTGATAGAACATATAATCAATTAAACGATGAAAACAATTTAATAAGCTAATAAAATGTTAATGGATTTAATTTAATAATTAGCGTTCGAACGTCTAATATATATGGTCGAACGGACAATTAATAACGTTCGAACGGGTATATCAAGTTCGAACGTACAGGTCTACCCGTTCGAACTAACTGGTTAATACCGTTCGAACGTAAACCAGATCTAACTCGGCCATAGCTGAGTCAACTCAGCAGCCATGAAAATACTCAAAAAAATATCGATTCAGTGGTTTCTTCAACTAAAAAACAAAGTACTCTTCATTTCTAAACATCCTACGATAGATTTATGATGTTTTACGGTAATTATTAATGAAAAAATGTAATTTTTCGAAAAAAAACAAATATAACCATAAAATTATAAAATAAACGGTAAAATGAGTTTGAAAATGCATACCTTTAGTTGGGAGGGAAAATGTTTGACGTATGTGCTGATCACCACGGCAGACAGCGGTGAATGTAGTGCGTTCAAACGTTTTCTCGCTTTTTCAAACGGTGGGGACGGCGGCGTGAGAGAAATCGCTGCCCGCGATAACTTATACGTGCATAACCGTTCGAACGTTAATATAAAACCGTTTGCCCGTTACTATTTCACGTTCGAACGGAAGTTTGTAAGTTTATTAAAAAATATATTAAATGTATACTATATTTATATTCATATAAATTATTATAATATATATACTATTATAGTAGATTATATATACTGTAATCTACTATGTAATATTATAATATATATTATAATAGTAGAATACTTTAAATGAAAGCATAATAACTTATAAAATATTTTCTTATAGTATAATAGTAATATATCATAATACTTTACTATCAAAGTGTTATATATGAGATATTAAGATATATATAGTACCATATAATAGCATGTAGTACTATATGGTATGAGTTTATACTTAACTAATATATGTCATATTACATATTCCATTATACTTTACCTACTAAAGTTATATATGATATTATACAACATATATACATAGAGTATAGATTACTTATAATATACTATCATCTTATAAATTTCTCTAGACTTTATTATGTGACCTTAGTATATTTGGGGCTATATATATGTGAGTATATATTACTAATACATATGATCTTAATAATATATATGATAGTATAGGTCACTATATATATGATAATATATATTACTATATATACTATATAATTAGTATAGATTACCATATATATGATAGTATATATTACATTATATATGATAGTATATATAACTAATACATATGATGTTATAGTACTTTTCATTTAATGATGAAAAAAGTTATATTTAATCATAAAGGATATGTGTTCGAACGGTACTCATAAACAGTTCGAACACATATGTTAACGTTTGAACGTAAAATAAAACATTCGAACGGACAAGGCAAATGGAGGGAAAACATCCCGCCAATTAAAGACAGCTGGATTACCGTTCGAACGTAATTTGTTATAGTTCGAACGGATTATTGCAGTGGTGGGAAAATATCCCGCCAATTAAAATATAGTACCATCTAATATGTCTACATATATTAATGTTGTTCTTTTATTTAAAGGTATAATGAAAAAAAGAAAATAAATAAAACTTTGTAATACCGATTGGGTCAGTTAGAAATTAACGTTCGAACACACTTTTTTTACGTTCGAACGTGAAAATTAGGAGGGAATTTTCTCCCGCTTAATATTTTCACATTCGAACGGTTAGTAAATAACCGTTCGAACATGAAATGTTCTTCAAAAACACGACAGAACCTCACAATTTTGTTTCTCTCTTCCTGCGCAGTCGCTCCGTGTGGTCGCCTGAAGATTACCCTTCACATATCAGAGGTATTCTTTCTCAAACTAACTCTTAAGCTCAAAAAAATTGTTCATCTCACTCTATTATTCTCGGATTAATACTTGTAGGATAGTTTGTGATTATTTTCGGATTATTTTCTTTTCATCTTCAATTTGTCAGGTATTTCTTTTAAAATAGAAATGTATGATTTGAACTTAATATTTTGTAATGTTAGAAAGTTGTATGCTTTGAAATTGGTGTTTGTATTTGATGCTGTTTGTAATTAATGGAGTTTTCGGCGTTGTTGAAGACGACTGGAATCTGGAACGAATACGTTCGAACGGATTAGGATTATCGTTCGAACGTATTAATTTTGTTCAAACATCGGGTATCATCGTTCGAACGGGTAATGACATTTCACCAATAACGTATACATAATACAAATAGTTTGGGATAGTTATGTAAATTATATGTACTACTACCATTTAATATTGTTAATTCTAAATAAATAAAATTATTATTCAAATTAAAATACTACTAAAATTTTAAATTAAAATATAAATTTTGGTAGATTTAATAATACTTAAATACTTCAAGATAAATTAATAAAATTAATATTCAAATTAAAATACTACTAAATCTTTAAATTAAAATAGAAATAGTTAAGATTTAATAATACTTAAATACTTCAAGATAAATTAATAAAATTAATATTCAAATTAAAATACTACTAAATCTTTAAATTAAAATAGAAATAGTTAAGATTTAATAATACTTAAATACTTCAAGATAAATTAATAAAATTAATATTCAAATTAAAATACTACTAAATCTTTAAATTAAAATATAAATAGTTAAGATTTAATAATACTTAAATACTTCAAGATAAATTAATAAAATTAATATTCAAATTAAAATACTACTAAATCTTTAAATTAAAATAGAAATAGTTAAGATTTAATAATACTTAAATACTTCAAGATAAATTAATAAAATTAATATTCAAATTAAATACTACTAAATCTTTAAATTAAAATACTTAATTATAAACATGTAAAACTAATATTTAAATTAAAATCTGGAATAAATATTGAAATAATACCTACTAATTATGTTTTTGTTGTATTGTTGTGTAAATAATATGTTGTTATTGTTTGACATATATTAGCATATTTTGTATTGTTTGTTCATCAAAATAAACCTTAGACCCGTTCGAGAGTTATCAATTCGGATGAATGCTTGATTGATAACTCTTGAATTGTCCAGAGTGGACAGTTTGGGATTGTAAGATCATTCTCGCAAACTATAGAACTATATCTGTTGTCGTCCAACATTATGATTTTGGTAGATTCATCCATTGTTCTCTGGATATGCAGTTTCGGTGATGGTGCAACGACGTGTTAATCGTCAGTGCACACAACGAAACGAGCATATTTGGAGAACTATGGGGAGATGCTGCCGAAATTTTGTTGGACGTGACAGATAATAGATCATAGGTTGGCGACTATGATCTTACAATCCCGAACGGGATAGGACCAACTACCCGGTGAAAGGTGGCATACTCATTAATTGGTACATGATATATGGTTGTTTGCTGATGCATTACAATATTGTTTGTAATGAATATAGTCGGCATGGATAAGAGTTGGATGAGAGTTACCGATCGATTGGGTCAGAATTACAATGTATATGCTGAAGGTGTTAAGAAATTATTGGAGTTTGCATTGGGTACATGTGATAGTGATGGGCGTATCAGATGCCCATGCAGAGAATGCAGGAATTTGCATTCTCATAAGATAGACTTGGTGAGAGAGCATCTGTTTGTCAAAGGTATTGATAAGGGTTATACTGATTGGGTCTTACACGGCGAACCATATCCAACTTCATTTGAGGCTCCACATGAAGAAGAAGAGATCGATGAAGATGTACAACCAGAGATTGTTGGAGATGATTACGATGAGGATTTGGTGGAAATGTTAGGTGACATCGGTGCGGGAATGTTTATGGATGAAGGTGACACGGACACATTAAGCTCAAATGATGGGGGCCATAACACTTTTGCACGCTTGTGGAATGATTCACAGCGTGAGCTACATCCAGGATGCAGAAGACATAGTAAGTTGTCGTTTACCGTATGATTGCTTCACATAAAATCAATGTGTCGATTATCTATTAAGGCAGTCAATATGTTACTTGAGCTGTTTAAAGAGGCACTGCCGACAGACAATACTTTACCTCGTAACTTCTATGAAGCAAAAAAGTTGAAACGAGGACTCGGATTTGATTACAACGTAATACATGCATGTACGAATGACTGCATATTATTTTGGCGAGAGAATGAGCAGTTGAACGAGTGTCCTATATGCCACGAGTCAAGATGGACATCGGACAAGGCAAATGTTCCGCAAAAGGTCGTCCGCCACTTTCCATTGATACCTAGATTACAACGATTATTTATGTCACGCGCAACGGCTGTAGATATGACATGGCACTCATCAGATAGAGTAAGGAACGAGAATATTTTGTCACATCCTGCTGACTCCCAGGTGTGGAAGGAATTTGATCAGGAACACCCATGGTTTGCTGAAGAACCGCGTAACGTAAGACTTGGGTTGGCAACAGATGGATTTAATCCTTTTGGGAACATGAGTACTAGTCATAGTACTTGGCCAGTTGTACTTATGCCGTATAATTTACCACCTTGGAAGTGTATGAAAGATCCATATTTCATGATGAGTTTGCTCATCCCAGGTCCGAGGTCACCGGGAAATGATATAGACATACACTTACAGCCATTGATTGCAGAATTGAAAGATTTGTGGGAGAATGGGGTTGTCACATTTGATTCGTCAACAGGCAAGTCGTTCAAGATGCATGCTGCGGTGTTGTGGACAATAAATGATTTTCCAGCTTATGGGAATTTGTCAGGTTGGAGTACTAAGGGGAAAATGACATGTCCAACTTGTAACAAATATACCAAATCTGAATGGCTTACGTACGGGAGGAAATTATGTTTCATGGGTCATCGTCGATTTTTATCTAGTGACCATATATGGCGTGGAAATTCTAGAATGTTTGATGGAACTGTTGAATGGGGCCAACCTCCACCATATTTGTCTGGCGAAGATGTACTTGCACAATTTATAGATGTCGGTTGTAATGAATTTGGTAAAAAACAACGAAAGAGAAAACGAGCTATGAATGAGTTGAATTGGACAAAGAAGAGTATATTTTTCGAACTCCCGTACTGGTCGAAGTTAAAATTGCGACATAGCCTTGATGTTATGCAAATTGAAAAAAATATTTGCGAATCCATATTGGGAACATTGATGTCAATCGAAGGAAAAACAAATGATACAATAAACTCAAGGAAGGATTTGAAGCGGTTGGGAATAAGACGGGAAATGCAGTTGCAAGAAAATGGTTCGTCTGTCTACATGCCGATTGGGTGGTATACATTGTCAAGGAATGAAAGGGTTACATTTTGTGAGTGGCTAATGAAGATCAAATTACCGGACAGTTATGCCTCGAATCTAACAAGGTGTGTGAGAACAAATGATTGGAAAATAACTGGATTAAAAAGTCATGATTGTCATGTTTTCTTACAGCGTATCTTGCCTATTGGTATCCGTGGGTACTTGACCAGAGATGTGCGCGTGGCTTTGACTGAGTTGGGTGCATTTTTTAAAGACTTATGTGCTAGGACGTTGAATGTAGAAGCTTTGGATCGAATGGAACGAGAAATTGTCATAATATTGTGTAAGCTAGAAAGTATTTATCCACCGTCATTCTTCGATGTCATGGTTCACCTAGCCGTTCATTTGCCACGTGAGGCTCGACTTGCAGGACCAGTTCAATATAGATGGATGTATCCCATTGAACGATTTCTTGGAAAGTTGAAACGTACAGTGGGTAACAAGGCCCGTCCAGAAGGATCAATTGCAGAAGCATATATTGACGATGAGTGGCATACCTTCTGTTCCAAATATTTCCACGGAGTTGACACTCGGTTTGATCGGCCAGAAAGAAACTTTGACGTTGACCGAGCAAGACAACAGACTATATATTCTGTGTTTTCCCAACAAGTTCGTCCAATTGGTGCAGTGCGTGGTTATGACTTGTGTGGGAGAGAGTTCGAGAAAGCTCAGTGGTACGTGCTGAACAATTGCCCTGAGATAGAGAACTACTTGAAATAAGTTATAACTTTTTCTTAATTTAAATTGCCTCATTACTTTTAAAAAAATACAAAATATAAAATATTTGTGGTAATCATCAATTTCAGTGATCATATTAACGTGCTCAAGGAACTAGGAGTAAATGATATAAACCAGAAACATGAAGAGGAGTTCCCGAGATGGTTTGAAGAACGGGTAATGAAATTACATATGCGTTACTCAATAACAAATGAAAAAATATTAATTTCAACTTTGATATAGTATATGCTTTACTCAATATGTAGGTTGTACAATTGCATGCGAATAATCCAAATGATATATCTGATGAACTGTATGCATTGGCGCGTGGCCCATCGAGACGCGCTGCTCGATATTCTGCATGTATTTCTCGGGGAAGTAGGTATCACACACTGGATCGAGATTGTTATAGGAAAACCCAAAATAGTGGTGTCCTAGTCGAAGGAAGTCATGATGGAGAAAATATTGATTTCTATGGGGTTATTGTCGATATAATTGGAATGAAATATTTGGGAGAGCTTGCGGTGTATCTGTTTAAGTGTGATTGGTGGGATTTAAGCAATCCTCGTACTGGAGTCCGTGATGATGAATATTTTTTGAGTGTTAATACATCAAAAAAATGGTATGACGATGATCCTTTTATTTTGGCTTCTCAATCATCTCAAGTATTCTACTTAGATGACCCGAGGTTAGGAAATCAATGGCGAGTAGTTCAAAAATATTCTCCAAGAAATATATATGATGTTATCCCTCAGGTGTAAGGACAAGATGAAGAAGAAGATGACTCTTCTACTCAAGAAGCATACCAAGAGAGTCAACCCGCCTTAAATTTGTTTGTGGATTTGAGCCAGTATGAGATGATTCCATTAAATAGAGAAGATATTGAGGCTGAAATTGTTGATGCGACAGTTGAGGAAAATGTTGAATCATCTGAAGTATCTACAGATGATGAGAGCGAATTGTCAAATGAAACTGATACAGATTCTGATTGACCAATTAAGTGTTAACATTACACTTGATGACAAATATTTTACTTATTGAATGTATCAGTAGTTTGAAATTATGCCGCCAAAGAGGAAGGAAGTTCGCAACCCATCTCCACCTGTTCCTAGCTCTCCTTCAGACTCACCATTAGAGATTGATTCTACAGAACAAGGTAAAAATCTAATACTCATAAAAGTTATTAATTAAGGTCCTGTAATAGAAATATAAATGTAATTGATTACAATGTTATATTTTATAGAATCTACAGTACAATCTCGTCAAGGTCGAGGCACCACTAGAGGGGTGACGTTGGAAAAATATCGGAAGCTGGGTAAGATCAAGGTTAACATTCCTGACGAACATACTGGGGGCGAAGGACAACCAGCAGCTTGGCTTGCATCACATGTGGGTGCTCTTACACGAACTTACGCACCTTTGGCAACGATTTCATGGAAGAAAGTCCCCCAAGATGTTAAAGAGCTTATCAAGAAGCGTTGTTTGGTAATGTTTAAAATATTGATTTAGTTGATTAAATTCCTATACTTTACTTAAATTTAGAATATTATAAATGATAATGTGTTTGTGACTATTTTTTTAAGGATGATTTCGAATTAAATTTTGGTCGGAGAGAGGAGCGTAAGACTGTGGAAGAGCTTATGGGTAATGCATTCCGCAAATATAAGGCGAGGTGTCATGAGCATTATAATAAGTTTGAGAAGAAGGAAGATGCACGCCAACATCCTTTCCAGGATGTCCGACCTTCTGAGTGGGAAAAACTTTGTGACATGTTTGAGGATCCATCATATCAGGTATAATGAAATTTATTTATTTTACTTGTCATATCTGTCATTTCGCTTCATAATATTTTCAATTTCTTTGCAGGAGCGAAGTTCTATAAACAAAACAAATAGATCAAAATTGAAGATTAATCATCATGCAGGCTCAAGATCTTTCCATCGTCTTTCTCAGAAATTGGTATTGCTATTTTTTTTATTGGATATAGTTAATTATTTGGACTCATCATAATGACTTTATATCTTTAACACATTTATTGTAGCAAGATTCAGATACTAATTATGATCTGACAAAATTATATGCTGCATCGCACACTGATCGTAATGGAGAGTGGACTCATCCTGATGCCCGTGAAAATTATGTAAGTTTTATAACCTGTTTAAATTAAATATATTAGAATATTTATGACGATATTAATTCTTTATCTTATATATGGCTAGGATAAAATGGTTGCCCTACGTGCTGAATCTGCGTCAGATCAAAATTCCTCAACAAGTGATATTGAGATTTTTACACAAGTCCTGGGTCAACGTTCAGGATATTTGAGGGGTTTGGGTCGTTGTGTAAAGCCTGGTCCCTCTTCCTCTTCTTCTGGGAATGCATCTATGACTTCTATAGCGCTAGAGAATGCGAATTCCAGAATCGAAGAATTGACTGCAAGACAGCATGAGTTAGAGACTCAATTGGCAAAACAAGCAGAATTGGAGATGCGCCTCAAACAACATGAAGAACAACAAGAAGAGTTCAGAAGACAGATGCAACTCCAAATGCAGCAGCTTATGCAACAGTACAGGCCTCCAAACAACTGATGGATTTTGGGATTATCTATTTATGTACGAACAATACCTGTCTCGACTGTTATTTATTTACTTTGTGCTTATTTTAACACTTTTGTGAGTGTTAAACAGTTTCTAATGTATTGTGGCAAATAGTATGAATGTCTATTTGGTTTTCTATTATTGATTTAAATTAAAGAGATATCGTTCGAACTCACGTAAAACGTTCGAACTCTATGTAACGGCAATAGCGTTCGAACGTGGATATAATGTTCGAATGAAATTCATGTTTGTAGTGTTCGAACGATCACACAACGTTCGAACGTAAATAATTTCAGTCGTGTTCGAACATATCCTATACCGTTCGAACCCATATAGCGTTCGACCTGACCATTTAGCGTTCGAACACAAAGACAATTCATAACGTTCGAACGAATTCATGTGTGTTCGAACATATTTCGAAATCGTTCAAACACGTTACTATTGTTCGAACTTAAAATTTTTTCCGTTCGAACTATTTTCTGGGACGAATTTAAATCGTGACGAAAATTTTTTTTCGTTCGAACGTGTTCGAACGGTTTCCTTCAATTTCGTCCCAAAAGAAATTTTTTGGGACGAAATGGTGATTTTCGTCCCAAAATGCCTTTTGGCACAGTGATATTGGAACGACTTTGGGACGAATTTTTTTCGTCTCAAAAATTTTTTCGGGACGAAAATTTTCATCCCAAAAGACCCTTTCTGTTGTAGTGAATGGTGATAGTACTAGGACATGCAAGCTAGTACTACTAGTACTGTTGTGGCCGGCCAATTCCTTCCGGTGATTGCTCATGATAGTTGTAAAGTGGAGGAGACAAATTAAAGAGTAGTGGCGATGGGTTCATATTAATGCTGTAAAATCAAAGTAAACAGTAGTACTTGATCAGTTACCAAGTTATAAAAGAGACGTGCTATTCTCCACCAAGCACTTTGGAGATCATCGAATTCCGTATATATAAAGACATGCATTATCTTATTCTGATCATATATATTATTGGTATTTTCTTCGATCCCAGGAAGAGTAGACGTTGTAAATTAATCATCCTTTTATACCTGCGAAAATAATTGTAAGGACCCAAAAGTAGGAGGAATTTATTCAGAACCTAATAATGAATTAGCGGAAGACATGCATGCATGGGATAGAGAGATGCATGTCCAGCCGGCTCTGAATTAAGGCCATTCAAAATGGATTTAATTAGTTCAGTTCCCACTGTAAGATATATAGGACGCATGAGGGCCTTACAGCTCTAGCTACTTTAGGGAATAACGAGGATAACATGCACCGCACTACTGTCTTACGTTCCGGTGGACTTCACCATCACAATTCAGACACGACTGATGTGATCAAACTTGCGGGTGAAACCATGAAAAAAGTTGATTAAAAAACTCATTCCACTTCTACTATCAAATTTGTGTGAAATCACTGGTCCCTCTTCGATCTTTGCGTGTAGGCAGTCTCTCACCCATTTAATATGTAGAATATAGAGTTAAGATTAAACTCATGATCTCTGCTATTATACTGTATAAAATTATCATTTATTTTAAAATTTTAAATTGATAAAATATATAAATTTTATTATTTATATTATATTCTTAACCATTTCAAAGTTGGTCATCACTTATAAAAAATATTAGAGTAAAAGACAATTATATATAACATTGATATTTTATTAGATGTTATATTGATCTATATATGCTAATGCTAATAATTTGATTATTTTTTATTTAGCAAGTCCAATTATTCTTGGGCATCAAACAGATTTACGACTTGTTAATTAACCCGAAGAGTAAATACCAAAATCTCAAGCTAAATATGGAGCATATCATGTATGAATTAAAAAGCACAACATACGTTAATTTTTTTCCAAGCACAACTCTAACAATATTAATATAATTTTATTAAAACATTTTAATTTAAATTATTTTATTATTATTTACAAAATTGTGAGCTACGCGTATGTCACAAATGGGTCCATAGTCAGTTTTCGACGTTTCGTCCTCTTCTCTCTGTTCCTTTCTCTTAAAGTAGGCATTTATATCACAGACGACTCGTTGACTTGGAATTTACACCTCCAAGTTGAATGCATTTGGGCTCAATCGGTCCCACTCACACTTTTTTTTTTTTTTTTTTTTAATGGAGTTAAAACAGCGTCCACTCAATTTATTATTCCTATATTATTAAGAATAATATAATTACAATTTTACTTATATTTTTATATATAAAATTTTTTTATTAATTTTTTTAAAATTTAAATTTTATAATTTTCTCTGATATGTAAATAAATAAATTTTTTATAAATTTTTCTTAAATACATGTATTTAACAGTTTTTTATTTTTAACATATTAATAACTAATACATGAAGAAGTAAATTTTTTATAAATTTTTTAAAAATACATTTAACACTTTTTTATTACTAATTCACATCATCATTATTTCTAATTACATTTTCCTTCCAGACGAAATCTATAATTAAAAAAAAAAAATTAGCAGCAGACTCGGCGCCTCGGACAAGTCAATCTTCATTAATGCTCAGTTTGATTTTACTAATATTTTAATTGAACCACATTTGTAATTTGATTATAATTAAATTATTTAGAGTGGCATTCCATTCCATCACACTTTTTCTTGATTCTTCACTCAGCCAATTGTTTGGATGCAATTCTTTTTACCTACATGAGTTGAATAATATTTTATTTTTCTCAATTTATTTTCAAACACACAAAACTTCTCATTTTAATTTATTTCATCTTTTTATTATAAAATTAATTATTTAAATTTATTTTTAAAGTGAGACTTATATTTAGATAAAAATCCATAAAACTTTCATTTCCTTACTATTTTGTCAAATTTAATACCATAGAAAAATCGCACCAAATCTTGTGGATCGTGAGGCTTCCAAAAAATGATTAGGTCCATTATCAAGCAAGTAAGGCATAGAAAACCATTACATTAGGTACTGTTGGGGGCCCATTATGGTTGAGTAGAGTTGCGCCGAACACGATCCCATCCGAAGTTCTGACTGTATTTAGATATATAAAGAAAATCCAAAACTCATAATAGAATACTTTTGTCGTTTAAAAAAATCAAAAAATCAAAAAATTATTTTTTAATATTATTATTATTTTAAAATTTAAAAAATTGAATTATTTATTATATTTTTTATAAAAATTTAAAAAAATTATATAGTAATTTAGTTTCAGAGATAAATTGAAATGAGTTGAAATAGTTTGTAAATAGTAGAATAAAAATTAAATTATTTATTATATTTTGGGTAGAAATTTGAAAAATTATTTTGATATTTGAAAAAATTAAATTGTTTATTATATTTTGTATAAAAATTTAAAAAAATTATAATGATAAAATGAGATGAATTGAAATGGATTTTGAATTCAAATTTGATTTAAGAGTTAAAAAAAAAAAAAAAGTGTGAGAGCGACAAGAGTTTTTTTTTTTTTTTAATTGTTATTTTCCCTTCACAAACGAGTATTTGTTTCTTCGCCCGGGGGGGGGGGTCTTTAAATACGGAACCAGCTCCCATTCTTTACCTCCATGTACTCTAGCCCCACCTCCTCTGTATATCTAACCAGCGGTCCAGCGTTATGGCACACTCTCTTCAATACTAGTCTTACAGTTTCTTCCTTTTTCTTCTCCACCTCCTCCCTTAGTGCCGATTTAACATGTGTTGTTGTACCTGAAAAAAGAAGAAGAATTGGCAGAATCACTGTTTGTTTCTCTCTGATGCGTTAAAAGGCAAGTTATTTGTTTGCTCAACTTTTTATACGACCTTTTTATCTTATGCTTTTTTAAGGTACAATAAAGAAAGAAAAAAAAAAATTATTTGAGCCTTTAAAGCTTGGGTTCTCTGTTGGGTTTCAGATTGGGTACATGTTAAACGAGATTGACTCGAAAGATACCGCACTTCTGAGTCGTCCTTTTTTTTCTGTTTCTTTTTGCGCATCCTCTACTTTTATGTCAAATGTTCTAAAAACCACCTAAAAAGAAAATGGAAAGAAAGTAAGTTTCTCGAAATCAAGAACTTCTTGAAGTACTGGAAAATTGATAACGTGATTTTTTAAGAAGAGTTAACGTCTTTAATCAATTTTCTTCTAGAGGTTCCAGAGTTTTCGTTCTATTTTCTCCTCTCCCACTTACTTTATGTTTGGTTGCTAAGAAAAATCAATGACTTTTTTTTTTGTTTTTTTATATCCTCTGAAACTTCTTTCCAACCTCTTCGAATTTCTGGCTGATGAATATCTGAACCACCTTTGAACTCTATATACTAAGCTTTACCGGACCACAATAAATAAACAAATGGAAAGTACTGCATTTAGTGGTAAAGAGTTTTCTTTTGTTAATTTATTTTGTATTCTCAAGTCAGGATATTTGCTTATATTGATTAGAAACTTTATGAACTGGAGTTTTGTGGTCATCTCATAGTTTTCTTTTGGGGGTCCTCTGGGTTTGTTTTTTTGGGGCGTGCCCTGGTTTCAGCGACTATTCCTGTCTGTTTGCAGCTTTTTCCTTGCATAGGTAGACCTTCCATTGTCTATCTTTTTATTAAGATCGCTATAAATTTAGTTGTTGTAGTTTCAGAAGAAACAAAGAGAACAGTTGTCGATTAGAGAGAGAGAGAGAGGGGTTTGTCCAAAACCTTCGTTATATTGCCACCAAAACTATTACCGAGTATTGATGGTAGTCCATGTGTTCCATAATTTCACCCGAAACTAATACTTTAAACAGAGTTTTTCATCATAGATTGTGATTGTGACTTTATTGACTCACGGACTTCCTATGCTCTCTTGGTCAATTTCTCACGCTTCTTTTAGCTTTATCATGCATGTGGCCCTCATCATCTGCTTCCGCGTATAGATATTTGCGACCGTGGAAAATTCTAGCCCCCCTTCTCTTGTCTTCTTCTTAATTAACCTGGTCTTTCATGTCTGTTTTACTGTCACAACTCACAAGTCTAATAGTTTCAACTCGGATGAACTAAACTCAGGAAAAAAAACACTCGGACTAGCTAGCTCACCGACTGACTTTTCAGGGTCACAATATATGACTCGCATATTGATCTCTCTTTTTCTCCTCATCTGTTCTACTTCTCAGGACTTAAAGAATTAGAACACGTTGCAAGAGATCGTGTGACGTAGAAGGACTAGTAATGGCTAAGGAACTGCAAGTGCTTAATGCTCTTGATGTTGCCAAAACACAATGGTACCATTTCACAGCAATTGTGATCGCTGGCATGGGCTTTTTCACTGATGCATATGATCTCTTTTGCATCTCTCTTGTGACCAAACTGTTGGGCCGCTTGTACTACTACAAGGAAGACTCTCCAAATCCTGGCTCTCTACCTTCAAATGTCTCGGCTGCTGTTAATGGTGTTGCCTTTTGTGGAACCCTTGCAGGCCAGCTCTTCTTTGGCTGGCTCGGTGATAAAATGGGCCGCAAACGTGTCTATGGCATGACCCTCATGCTTATGGTCATTTGTTCAATTGCCTGTGGCCTTTCCTTCGGGAAAAATCCCGATTCTGTTATGGCTACATTATGCTTCTTCAGGTTCTGGCTCGGCTTTGGCATTGGAGGTGACTACCCGCTTTCTGCCACTATCATGTCTGAGTATGCTAACAAAAAGACCCGTGGAGCCTTTATCGCTGCAGTGTTTGCAATGCAAGGTTTTGGAATTCTGGCTGGTGGGATGGTTGCTATTATAGTTTCAGCAGCTTTCAAGGCCAAATACCCTGCCTCAGCTTATCAAGTTGATCCAATTGGTTCCACTCCTCCAGAAGCTGATTATGTTTGGCGCATAATTGTAATGTTCGGTGCCGTGCCAGCTGCTCTTACTTATTACTGGCGCATGAAAATGCCTGAAACTGCTCGATACACTGCCTTGGTTGCAAGGAATGCCAAACAGGCAGCTGCTGATATGTCCAAAGTTTTGCAGGTTGAATTGGAAGCAGATCAGGAGAAAATTGAGGACAGAGGACGAGGAAATGATTTTGGATTGTTCTCTATGCAGTTTGTTCGCCGTCATGGGCTTCATTTGGTTGGAACCACAACCACTTGGTTCTTGCTAGATATTGCTTTCTACAGCCAGAATCTATTTCAGAAGGACATTTTCAGTGCCATTGGTTGGATTCCTAAGGCAAAAGAAATGAGCGCCCTTGATGAGGTATTCCGAATTGCGAGGGCACAAACTCTTATAGCTCTATGCAGCACTGTGCCAGGATATTGGTTTACCGTGGCTTTCATTGATAAGATTGGGAGGTTCGCAATACAATTGATGGGTTTTTTCTTCATGACTGTCTTCATGTTTGCCTTGGCCATTCCTTACCATCACTGGACCATAAAAGCCAACCGAATTGGGTTTGTTGTTATATACTCCCTCACATTTTTCTTCGCCAATTTTGGTCCAAATGCAACTACTTTCGTGGTCCCTGCAGAGATTTTCCCAGCAAGGCTAAGGTCAACATGTCATGGTATATCAGCTGCAGCCGGAAAGGCTGGGGCAATAGTTGGGGCATTTGGATTTCAGTATGCAGAAAAGGGTATTGGAGTAAGAAATACACTCATAATCCTCGGTGTGGTCAACTTCCTTGGAATTGTGTTTACATTCTTGGTGCCTGAATCAAAAGGAAGATCATTGGAGGAAATGTCTGGTGAAGCTGGGGAAGAAAATGGAGCTGCTACAGATCCTAAGGTGGCTGGTCAAGACCTTAGAACTTAAGTGTACCCCCTTAACTCGGCCTTCTCTTTGTCTAACCTGTCCAGTAGAATTCGTGAAAATTTCACTGGAAAAGTACGTTTGTGTTTGCAAGCGCTTACATATCATCTGAAGTGATGCTCCTTTTTAGTCCAAGTATGGAATAAGCACTTTTCACGTTGGTTGCTTTTCTTGCTTTGTGCAACTATGGTCTTTGTTGTAGGATGAAATTATGTCTTTTTGTTTTATCTTTGTGATACTGCAATTGGAAGTATAAAAGAAACCTTTATGTATACATTTTCTCCTGTAATTTTTTTGGATTTGATCTATATGTCACCATTTAGCACAATCTTCGACTATAATCATCACAAAATAATACTGCTGCTGTTTTCCCCCTCTTTATTCTCGTCATCATTTTTCAGATTCTCTAGAAGGGGATTGAAATTCAAAAAATGAGCCATTTCGTCTTTATGCATGAGCTGTCTTCTCAGCAACAAATGCATTGCTGTTTGTTGTGTGAAAGCGAAATATTCTCGTTGGACTCAAATTAGTGGTTGCTTATAGTTAATGATTCTACATTGAAAGACCTATTAGTTCAAGCGCGTTGGCGTCATTGTTATTAATTAGTTGTGTGATGGACGGCTGATTGTGGAAGTAATCTATTTTGTACAGATTCCAGTTTAAGTAAGAAGCTTAGTCTACATACAGTGGAGTCTTGAGGCTGGTCGTGATCAGTCCTGTACCTTGTGGGGGTGGGAGTGTTTTATTACCCGTTTACAACAAGTCGTGTAAAAGTAGAGAGAAATTGATTAAAGTTTCACACCCCTTCGTCCCTTCTCGCAGTGAATCATTATGTCACCATTAATGAAAACCTTTCACACATTTTGGTTACTTTATAGCCATTCGTTTTCTTTGATAGATTGTACAGACCAAAGGACCCAAGTTTCTGTTTGAACTGTTTCTGCTATTTTCCCGAGGACTTTCTAGACGCCAAACATACGGGAAATCTTCAGAACCTAACCGCGTTGTCTTTTATTAGGGGTGCGTATGCATGTGAGCGTTGCACTGGGCCCATCCCCTTCATTGCTTCGAATTAAAATTAGAGGGACCCATTGATATAGACCCCATACCGGCAACAAGTGTTTGCGTTCCCATCTGCATGTGCATCGACGACACTGGAAATTCTTCTACTGTTTCAGAAAGGGCACGATGATTGGCTCCTCAATTTGTGTTCTTATCTTTGTGAAATGAATCGTTGATGTGTTGCTTAAATCATTTTCTTATCCCTCTTGATTGCATTATCAATTTCCATGCAATACATAGCGATTAGTATACCATAATGATAATGGCTCTTCAATAGATAGCAAAGGAATCCAAGTTTCCTTTTATGCTTTCATTTCACAAAAACCTTTTTTCTATTCCTCAAAGCAAAACACAGGATTTCTTTTTTCCCTTTCTCTCACGTCAATCATTGGAGAGCTCCATTGATTAGATTCTATAACTACGAAGCGTCGAAGAAGTTTCTAACGAGTCCACTGATCAACATATAGTGGACAACTGTCTTGGTGGTAACCAGGAAATGACTGAAGATTCATATATATATATATATATATATATATTTTTTCCGAACTAACTTTGCAATGAAATTAAAAGTAAAGAGACGAGATAAGATAAGGGAGTGGAGCTAAGAAAAAAACCTCATTCCAGTTAATAAAGAGGAATTGAAAAAGGAAAAATATTTGCATCTGCCCCACACCGGCACACACTCAACCTATTGAGTGTAAAAAAAAAAAAAAAAAGTGATGTGAAGTGTGTGCCGGTGTGGGGCTGATGTATAGTATTTCCCATTGAAAAAAGAAAAAAATCTAAACTCCAAGTCCAAACACCTTAACAAAGTTGTCAAGCCAATACCATGCTCAGCTTCTTCCAGCCTTAATTTTTTGTGGAGATAACAAATTAATCATTTATATCCATACATTTATTCAAAGATTGATTCACATGTCTGGCAGAGTGGCGGCCACCACCTCCCAGTGAAGGCCGGAGGGACCTTTTTGAAGAGACAAGACCGCGATTTGTTGCTAAAATATCTCTACGAGATTATAGTAAATACATGATTATAGTTTTATATGTAAACATTGTATCTGTCGCATAGCAGCTTTATATTTCCTTCTATAGTTTCTGTACAGATAGAAGCAGAGCTGTAAATGTCAATTTTTGATTACTGTAAACACTATATAAATCAAGTGCCGAGTGGAAAAGACCAAAATCAATCGTCTTCCAGGTCGGTTTTATAGATGTTGGATTTTCAAGCGATTAATAATTGTAAAAGTATTGGGACTGGTACCCTTGTGATCTCACATATCATATTTAATGGAGGTTTGCTATTCATCATTCTCAAACACCACACACCACACATTTTTTTATTTTTTATTTTTTAAAAAATTGGTTTCATAAATTAATTGATTTCATCTACTCATCATCCATAGATCACACATTTGGTAACAGAGAAAATAAAAAAAAAATTATGTATAATGTATAGTGTGAGGATGATAAATAAAATTTTTCTACTTAATGAAAAGTTGAAGTCTCCGAAATTTATGCTGCTGCCCATTTGTAGATGATACCAGGCCCATATCAAAATATGCCTCATAACATGCCCCATACCCTAAGCACCGAGCACTTAACATTTTTTTTTTTTTTTTTTCGGTTGTCTTTACTTTCTTTTTTATACCGATGCTAAAGCCCATTATCATGAATTATATGAACTGCACGAGAGACCCATTCTAAAGCTGCCTCTAATAGATTCAGTGGCCTGCTTCTATGTCTAGACTCTAGCCCACAGTCAAACCCAAGGGTAGTAGTCATAAAAGCCCATTTTCTCACTGTTCAAAACTCAATTTATAAGATCATTTGTTATCTCCAAGTAAATTACCTCTTTTGAGTGGAACCATTTGCACTTCAAAACCATAGCTCCACCTTATCCTTCCAGGATCGTTGTGGGTCATACGGAATACCAAGTTGAGAGGACGCACGACGCCATATTTCTGCTACAACCATCCTTGTGGCAAGTATGTGGTCTTGAGTCTCTACACTCCCAGGAACACAGCATTCGCACTTGGAGACCAACGGAACTCCCCAAGATTTCACACTCTCATCCACACTAAGGGAAAAATGCAATGCTCTCCACAACGTAACCGAATACTTATTGGGCAAAGCCAAATTCCAAATCCAGTTAGCCCAAGTGATCTTCGGAGCATGAACTCTAATGCAATCCCAAGCCGATTTTGATGTGAAATCACCACTTGTATTCGGTTGCCATATAATTAAATCTTTTCCTTCCTTAGGATCACCAAAGCACTCCAGAATCTCTTCTAACTTATTTTTGCCCACTAACCTTCTTAACAACTCCACATCCCAGCCATCTTGGAGCCTACATTCCCGTATCTTCAACCAAGGCTGATCCGTGATCTCACAGGCATTCATTAGAGCTCCAGACGCCAACCAAGGGTTGATGAAATTCATGGGCCTAACTCATCTCATAAAACCGGTTGTATAAGAGAGGATTGCTCATTGCTTATAAACATGCCTAAGACCTTATCCACAACCAATGTGGGATTATTCCTCAACACCCTCCCTCACGTGCAGACCAGTATTTTTTCTGGTCCTTGTCACGGGGTAAGTAGTGTGGGCCCACATTCGTCCTGTGGCAGGCTCTGATACCATGATGAAATTCATGGGCCTAACTCATCTCATAAAACCGGTTGTATAAGAGAGGATTGCTCATGAATTTCATCAAGGGTCATGCCAAAAAGAGACCTCCCCCTCCCGAACCCGCCATGAGGAATGACTCAGGATTTTCGGTATCATGGACAGAACACAACGCCAAAAGGTAGTGCCCTTTCTTTGGTCCGCCAACGTAACATGCCTATCTCTAACATATTTAGCCTTGAAAAAAAAGAGACCATAGTGATTGCTGAGACAAAAACTTCCATGCAAACTTCATGAAAAGGGCGTTTTGAACTTCCTCCAACTTCCGCAAACCCAAGCCTCCCTCTTGGACTGGTGTACAAATCTTATGCCACCCGACCCATTTTCGCTTTGGCTTACCATCCGAAAAACTCCAGAAGAAATTGCTCAAGAGGCGATTCAAAGCACCCAGTAGAGCCTTAGGCGCAAGAACCACAGAGAACAAGTGAACTGGAATACTAGATACAACATGCTTCAGTAAGATAACCCGAGCACCAGCTGACAACAAATTCGTTTTCCACCCCACCCCCCCCCCTCCCCAAAACGACCTCAAATTCGGCTAATAAACCATCAAAATGAATTACCTTTAAACGACCAACAACAAGAGGGGCCCCCAGATATTTCACAGGGAACAGACATTCCGTGAAAGACGTTAGGCGCAAGGAATACTGTCTCACAACAGCAGGAATAAGCTTAGAGAAAAATATTGAAGACTTCTCTTTGCTCACCTTCTGACCTAACCAATATGCATATTACTCAAAAATGTTCCTGGTCACTCTTAGTGAGGATCGTCCAACATTGGCAAATACAATAACATCATCAGCATATAATAGATGTGAAATTAATGGTGCACCACGCGGATGTGAAAAAGGAACAATTTTACCCTCCTCAAAATTATGCTTCAACAACCGAGAAAGAATTTCTTCCACCAAAATAAATAAATAGGGGGATAACGGGTCCCCTTGTCGCAAGTCACGACCACTTGGGAAAAATCCTTTTGTCGTTCCATTTATAACTATAGAGAACTACAGAGTGGATATACATTGTTTGATTAGCTCACAGACACGCCGAGAAAAACCAAACATGCTCATGACGTGTAGAAGAAAATCTCAGTCAATACTATCATACGCCTTTTCCATATCCACTTTAATAAGGACATTGCCACCACGAACCTGTTTGTTAATCATATGAACTATTTCTTGGGCCAGAGCAATATTCTTATAAATACTTCTACCAGGTAAGAAGGCACCTTGTTTCGGGGAGACAATTTTACTCAAAATAGGCGACAGCCTACGAACCAGAATTTTGGAGAAAACCTTGTAGACTACTAAACATAAGCTTATCGAACGAAACTTATCAAAACCAGTAGGTTGTTGGACTTTCGGAATAAGAACAATGTAAGAAGCCGAATAAAATCTCGGCAAAGGAATCCCACAAAAGAGGTCTCTTACCGCTTCCACCACATCAACTTCAACGATATCCCAACACGATCTATAAAATCCAGATCCAAAGCCATCCGGACCTGGACTACTATCTATCAAGATTGAGAACATAGCATCTTTCACCTCTTGGATTGAAGGGAGTTGTATAAGACCATTGTTTTCCTCCTCCAAAATAGTCTTCTCCACACGCAAAGACAGGTTCGAAAGGTCCCTACGAGGTCGAACACTAAGAAACGAGCTGAAAAAATCCACTGCACCCGAATGGATAGCTTCATGACTATCCAAGGTAGAGCCACCCGCAAGTGCATCTCCTGCACTACAGGCTTCGAGAAAGACGCAAACAACTTAAAGAATTGAGCCGATGCCTCCCATTTTTCCATCCAACGGAGGTTCACCTGTTGCGACAACCTAGTTTCTTCTCTTTGTAACCACATCGATAATTCATCATTTGCAAGCAATAAAGTCGACTCAACCTCTTCTAAAAAAAAAAAAAAAAAAGAGATTGAAGACTACCTTCCAAACGTTCAATTTGCCTTTCTAATCTCTGAATATTATCCTCAGTGCGCCCAAAAACTCTAAGATTCCATTCCTTAAGAACCGACTTCAACTCTTTTAATTTTCTTGCTAAACCAAAAAGACCCAAATCCCCAGACTACTCTTGCCAAAACGCCTGAACAACATCTTTAAAATTCTCATGGGATACCCACATTTGTTGGAATTTAAAGGAGAAATGACCATACCGAGAAAAAGGAGGCTTCAGCACAAAGGACATCGGAGCATGGTCCGAAGTGGTGCAGGGCAGATATTTCACGAACGCCTCAGACATTAGATTGGCAGCCACTGTGTTTAACAAATGACGGTCAAGCTTCGACCAGGATCGAGCCATCCCCTGCTGACCATTGCACCAAGAAAATTTACTCCCTACCGACTTCATCTCAGTCAAGCCACAAGAATCAATAAAGTCATTAAAATCTTCCATGGCCACCCGCAACCAAGGTCGACCACCACATCGCTCTACATCCTCATGAATAAAGTCACCACTGCCACTCACCCACACCTCTCCCCACTCCCCTCCCCACCCATTGCGGTGGCTACAAACCAATCCATAGGGTGGCCCTCTACACCATTCCGTAGTCATCCTGGCCACCCCTAGGATGGGGGATAATTACTGTTAGCATTTAAAGTTTGGTGTTCTAGTTTTAGTTTTATTATTTTTTTAATTGTCTTTTTTCTTATTTAAGTTGACTATTTCCAATTTTAATTTTTTTTTCTAATTTTTAAAAAATAATGTTCAATATCTAGTAGTATTTTTAATTTTAAGAAATGAGTTTTCGTGTTTATTCTTTAATGTTTAAGTTTTTATAGTTTTAATTCATTTCTTTTAATTTTAGTTATTTAAAGTTTTTGTTTTTTGGTTTAGTTGTTGGAGGTTTTTCCAAACATGATTGGCTTGTAACATGAAAAATAGGTGTCATGTTAGCATTTTTCATCACAAATTTAATAGAAAATATATGTAGAGGTCAATTTGTAATAATATGAACAATTTTAGAATTTTCACAACATGGGCCAGTTTGTAAGATCCCCTGTGCCGTTCCCACCAGAATTTCATGGTCCACATTGTCGCGTGGAGGTCCCTTCTACCCCCAACATCCCCACACACAAAATGAAAATAAAGTGTTAAATAATTTTAAACTTTACATTTTGAGCTTATCTATTTTAGATGTAGAAAAGTTTATAAGGAGTAAACTCTTTATACATCTATATATGTTTTAAATTGAAGATATTTTATTAAAATAATATTATTTTAATAAATTATTTTATAAAAATACAATTTATTTAAAACATAATTATAAAAATAATTGTATATTATAAAATTATCACTTATTTTAAATAAAAATATAATAAAATTTTATTATTTATATTATATTTTTAAAAAGAGTAATGATAGTTATTTGGGACACAAGGTGGGGGGGCCTCGCTGCCTTCATATACAACAGCAGCTTGGATTACATCAATGTCTTTTCACCCTCCAATTCTTAAATTCCTATTCCCAAGTTGAAGCCTCTATTATTCGATGTTTGTGTCATCCTACTCGTCACAAGGCCCTCCCTCTTCGTGCATGCTGACGTTTTCTAGCCAATACCAACGTTGGGGAAAAGAAAACCAAATCAGAGAGAGATACAGACAAAGTTTCTTGTTCACCGCTGCCTGCATGCACCATGCCCTGCGACACACGCAATTGTAAGTAATCGCGTCTAAGTGAAAACAACAGCAAATGGAGGATGGATCGATGTTCCTTTCAGTATTTGATTCAGTGAGCTGTCGATTTCTATTATTAATTGCCAACCGGGAAATAATTAACATGTTATTATTTTTTAAATGACATGTGAAATCAATAAAATAGTTTATATTCTACATTAAATAAATACTATTTATTTCGATTAGTAGTTGTGTCGTAGGGAGAGGGCATGGGCCATGACCCCTTGGGCAAGTTTCGATTAGACTTTCCGACGAATATTCTGTCGTGCCAAACAGATCTTGACTCTCTTTCAATCCAGAATGTATGGAACACGTCGAGGAAGACCAGTGCATCACGTAATACTAATATTTATATAAGTTTTTGGGCAATGGTGACAAAAAATTCATGTACAATCGTAAAATATATAAATATTATGTAATTATTTTAAAAATAATAATATTTTTTATTAAAAAATTAAAATTTTTATATAAATTTTATATTTTATTTATTTTTTTAAAAACAATTATACGATAGTTATATATTTACGATTATAAATATTTTTTTGTTATTTATGTATTAGATAGTGGGAAGTAATGAAATTTGATTTTTATAATGGTTTTACTTACTTTGGTGAACAGAATATACTAATAATACAATAATTTTTTTAGTATTGTATTTGTATCAACACTTGAAGAGGTGTGTTATTTACGCAAAGTCAAAGTATGGGATCTTAAATTCTAAAATTATAAAGTCATAAAACACCCCCCAAACTGAACTCCTCCTAAACGGGGGGGAAATAACTCAGTTTTTGGTCAACGACGGATTGTCGTGATGAACGCCACGTGTAATGGTGGGTTCAGGATTTTCCATGAGAGTTTAGGTAAGTTATTACTAGACTGCTGGATCAGGGATACAGAATTCGGCAACCTTTTCTGATAGCCCAGAACGCCGATCCCTTTGGTCCGCCCCATTTTTTTTTTTATTATTATCTTTAAGTTCCCACACAAAAATTCATAAGTACGGTTGGGCAGGCCCTGCTCATTTCCACACTTCAAAAATAATATAATAACAATAATAAGTACGGCGTCAGTTGGATAAACAACAAGCCTTGTATTTTGGATAGATAAACAAACAAATTTGATACTGATAATCGCATAACAACATTGATATATCCGAATCCGATAATAGACAGCAATTCTACGACAGCTAATCTCCTCTCTCCTCACATTAAAGCTCACACATAGTCAAACTTTTTTTCTTTTTCTTTTTCCTCTTTACAGAGTTGGACCCACTCTTCCTCGTTTCCTCAACCTACTCTCGATGTTTATTAACTTTTTTTACCGAAATATTTTATTTTATTTTATTTTTATTATACCTCAATTATTGAGGGTTTGATCTAGTACCTTCTATATAGATTTAAGAGTTCTCGGTATTGCATGAGACTTCACGCGCCATATATTGCATTAAGAAAAATTAAACACTTTGTGTAAATGGCGTGTGAATGAAAGTGAAATTGAACTTATGAGTGTGATGAGAGAGAGTTGAAGAGAGAAAAAATCGAACTACTAGAATTGATAATAGAGAAAAATTGAATTAATGAGAAAAGAAAAATCATTTTAAATCTAACGTGACATAAACAATTACACGTCGATTGTATCTACCGATTATATATCAAAGAAATGTTGCATCAATAGGTTAATTATCCTCAGACTTTCTTAAGTTTTTTTAGATTCAATATAGTTAATAGATTTAAGACTATCTGTCGTTTTGTGGTACTCTCCTTAATAAGAAATAGAAAACGAGTTTGGACAGTAAGAAACCACAATTTAAGGTGACTGCTCCCTTGAACTCTTCTAGAATCATGGTCATGGGTACAAACTAATTTATTACTCTTGCTCTTAATATAAAATGATGAGATCCAAACATCTCCTCAAATAATTTGATCTTTTTTAATCAAGTTTTTTTAAATCATCCAATAAATAAATGACACATCAATTTCTATAAAAAAATAAAATAAACCCCACACAATCAAATCTATTTAAAAATAAAAAACCAGATTATAAAAAGATGTGGGGGGGCCATGGGTGATTCATCCACCCCAAATGGTCCGTCCACAACCAGTCGCTACCACAGTGGGCCAACCACCCTAGTTGGGAGGAGACCGACTTATCCCTGGCGATGGATCTTCCTGTCTGGTTGGATTGAATGATCTGAGAAGTACTGTTGAGATGATCGAACTTATCGCAATCGAGATGATCTAATCGAATGGCTTATGGTCGATCCACCAATGCGAGGGTGGATCATGTGCAACAAATACTCTTTTTTTTTTTTAATTATGATAAAAGAAATCTATTGAGAATGATTTGATGTCTCTCGGTAGAGGTTTTCTCACATAAGATTTACGAAGAATAATCAACCAACAATAACCGACCTTAGTGGAACTCCGAAACTTTTCATTGCATATTATATCATGACATGTAACATATCCGATAGTCATAACTCTGCCATTTCCACCTTCACCATCCAGAGAACCAAAAAAAAAAACCAAAAGAGAAGGCGAAAAAGGGCAACTCGAACACATCAAACAGTCTCTTCCTTGCTCTCACTGTTGACACTTCACTCTCACTCTCTATACGGCTATATATCTTTCCTGACTTTACACGCCGGCTCAAGCGAATTAAACTTCTAAAAAAACAACTCGCCTCCAGAAAAATATCTACAAGGGTCTTCAACCACAAGTAATGTACAGTCGCTGCTTATCATGATTTCTTCTTTCTCCAAGCTAGTTCAGTTACCGCTCACTGCTCTGGTCCCTCCTCCACCGCCGCCGGTTATCCATGGGTGTCCTGTTTCAAATAAAACAACCACCTCTCAGTAATCATCAACTTCTTATAATTTTGTTTAAAACCAAAACCTCACCAGTTCTTCACTCTGTTGCTACTCCGTTTATAATCGCTCGTTCAAAACAAAAATCTAAAAAATCGAATGCAGTTAGTATTTAATTTCCTTTTCGTAATGCGTTACAGCTTTAGGATTCACCGTTTTAATTTATTTTAAAAAGTTCTCAGGGAAAATATTATTCAATTTTCGAAACCTGTTTGGCTATGATGAAAACAAAGGGAAGCTTCCGCAGCTTGCGAACAGAGCATAAGACGAAACAAGCAAACGAGAGGCACTTACTCAGAACTTGCTCCGCAGAGAATCTTCTAGACACGTCCTTGCAGAGCATCCTTCTGAGCAAATCTTTTGCCGCCGGGGACACCGACTGGAAAAATCTAGCCGGAAATCTGAGATTGGCCCTCAGCACCGCCTCGAAGATCTCCACCGCGGAATCACCATAAAACGGCGGGAACCCCGCGAGCATTATATACAAAACGACACCGGCGCTCCACACGTCTACCTTCTCGCAATAGTCCCTCCCGGCCAAGACCTCTGGCGCCACGTAGTACGGCGTGCCGACGACTCCGCTCAGGAGCTCGCCGTCCTTGAATATCTCGGCCGATCCGAAATCGGCGAGTTTGAGGCGGTTCCACTCGTCGAAGAGGATGTTATCAGGCTTGATGTCGCGGTGGGCCACGCCAAGTCGGTGGCAGTGGGCCACGGCCTGTAGGAGCTGGGACATGACGGTGGCGGCCTCGGGTTCGGGCATGGCACAACGAGTCACGATCCGCTGGTGGAGATCGTCGGAAGAGCATAGATCGAGGACCATATGAAGGTGCATCTCGTCCTCGTAGAGGCCGTGGAGGTTAATGACGTGAGGATGTGGGGATAGGAGGTGAAGGATCTTGGGCTCGATGAGAAGGCACTGGGCGTCGAGCGAGTCGCCCAGGGTGAGCCGCTTGTCGACGGACTTGACGGCGTAGGAGATGCCGGTTTCAGGCGAAAGGCAGCGGAAAACGACGCCAAATCGTCCCCGGCCGATCTCTTCGCACAGCTGGTAGTCTCGGTTTAGAGCCTCGGTCATTCCTTTGGGTTGTGGTGAGGGTGGGGGTGAGTTTTGAGTTCGGCAGGGGGGCTGCTGGTAGTGTTTTAAATAAGAGAAATGGTTTCGGAATGTTTTATGGGAATATTCGCAGCGAGGGCAATGGACAAATGCATACTGTGCACGTGGGTAAATCCAACGGCATGATACGCAGTTACTGTGGAGCCGTGGGATCAGGAAACAGTCAGGTAGTTTGGCTGAATTACGGGAGTGCCCTCGATTTTAGGATGGAGCAGGCTACTGAGGGACTCCGGACGGATGGGAGTCCAGTCCAACTTTGCCTTGCCTTTATATCGTACAGAAGCAGATGTTGGAGTCGCAGATATATAAATAATTTGTATAAATTTTAAATAGATAAATTTTATATAAATTTTTTTAAAAAGTGAATTATATTTTAAAAAATTATAAAAAAATTATTTTTTATTAATAAGATTTATTTATTTAAAATTTATATCTAATATTACTATATATATATATATATATAATATTTGAGTAATGATACATATAATAAATAGTTCGTAGCCCTGTAATCTGGATAAGAAAGGAATAAAAGGTCCCACTCGATTGAAGGTTATCGCATTGTTTGAGTACATGTGTAAATTAAATTAGTAGCCAATAATGTAGTTTCCGTCTCTAATCTTGATTCTTGCAAGCTAAATATATATATATATATATATATATATATATAATTGGAGAGTAGCAGTTTTACTTCAATACATTTCTGCTGTTACATCTTTTTCACGCTGATAGGTAGGTGCAATGCTTACATATTGCTACCTATAAGCCTATAAGATATGTGCATCTTTCATTGAATTAGATGGTAAATTTAATACAGCGACAAATAGAGATCATGATATTATAAATTTATGTATGATTTATATTATTCGAAGATTTTATACAAACAGTGCTATTTAATACTCTAATGTCCATCTTTTTCTTTTTTTTTTTGAATTTCTTTATAAAATCATTTAATTTAATCAATAAAAAAATCTTTATTCAATACAAAACACTCACTATGACCGAGACAAGGAAACAGGGGATTTAAATATAAAAATTCAATGAACTAATACCACTATTTGCTCCAGTACCGTGAATTTTAAGAAAATCTCTCAACCACAAAAAGACATTATTACAACAACCCATCTATCCTCCACGTATATCAAATATTTAAAGAATGATTACTTTAATTTATCATGCACAAAACATTTCCAAAACAAAACATCTGTACAACCACATGGGAGTCTTGTATTGCTTCTTTTCTTTACCCAGTCACTGAACGACACATGGGGGGAGGCGCATTATCCAATTTCAAGAATGGTACGAGTTAGGTAGGTAGAGACAACATTGCTGATTTCAGATGGCAGTGATGGAGGAATTGAATTTTATAATTGAAAAATGATAATCACACTATACTCTTCATAATATATTTTATAATTATATTGTAAAATAAAAAATATTATTATAAAATATCATATAAAGTAATGCTATTATAAAAGTGTTACTATTTAAAAATTAGGTTGATGCATGCAGCATGCTATGAGAAAATGCTGGCTTGCTACTGATCAACATGACTAGGTAGCTTCGAGGAGTAACGTGATGGCAATGTATTTGCTATAAAATGCCACTATCCCTTTTACCTGCCTGCATGCAATCAATTAATCATCCTTATTTACAATGCCATCTTCATCCAAAAGCGCGCATGAGAGCACAAGCGGTACATGAGCTGCGCGCGGAAGGATAGACATAAGTACAGATATGCAGCATTTAGCTCAAACAAGTCGTATTAAACAATGATGATCGATCATGTTGTGAAAGACAAACTGTACATGAGTTAAATATTTAAAACAGAGAGAAAGAGACAAAATGGTGATTAAGGTTGGTACATATTCATATATATTCAAGGAGGAACCACGTCATCGGAGGATAATTCTAGAGAGATGCTAGCTTCCAATTCAGTCGGAGTTGATTGCGGGAAAGTCGTGATTGGTGGCAGGTAACCTTATTCTAGTGAGACTCTTGAATAAAAAAGAGAGAAACAAAACATAAAAAGTAGAAAAGAGGAGATCAGGTAGAAAAAAGTTGGGATGTGATATGAGGTCGTGCTTTTCATGGCTTTCGGCGGAAGCAAAGGGTAATTTGGAGGCCAACTCTATTGAATTGTGCGGGTAAAAGGTACAAAAGCAGGATAATCACACAAAAATGCCAAGACTTTCAATTCCGTGAAAGTTCAGTCCGTAAGTATGCCTTTCGAAACAAGCTGGATGGACCATCTTCCAAGTCCTGACTTATAAAATATAATATAATTAAGAACGTTATATTTTTTTCCCTCCAAAAAATATTAACATTATACTATAAAACTTGCAGCTGATCTGCTTAATTCATGGGACCCTGTAAATTGGAAGAATCAAAATGGTGAGAATCATGTCATGCATTTCAGAGGCAACTGCAATAAAAAAAAATGGTTGGGAAAGTGTTTAAAATCTTTAAACTCGTTGCTAAAAGTAGAAACAACGTTTATTAAATTTTAAAAAAAAAAAAAAAAAGGACAAAAAATGGATGAAGATTTTTTCGGAGGCAATGGAGTTTTATTCGGGCAGAAGAAATTCAACTGTACGTTTAGTGCTTTGTAATGAGAGTCAAGGGAAAAAATGATATACGGATTCCGGACAATGTGAGGTACGAAGCAAGCAGGACCACAAAATAAGTCTTAGGGATATCTTCCTTGCTGGCACTGCCTGCCTGCCTGTCCGTCTGTCTTTAGCTTTAATAACTTTGGACTTTTCACCAAATTGTAAAGCAACGTTAGAATATTCGTTTCTAAGTAAACGATTTTCGTCTTCAAGTTACAGACCGACCACCTATTTCCGGGACCTGAGCCCTTTTACGTTTTCGTCGAAATTTCAGAAACCAAAAATGAAGAAAGGATCAACATAATTCCGTGTAAGGCCCGTTGTTAGTAAAAGTATTTTATTTATATTATTATAATTTTTTTTAATTTTTATATAAAATATAATAAATAATTTAACTTTTTTAAAATTTTAAAATAATAATATTAAAATATAATATTTTAATAATATTTTATTTAATTTTTAACTTTTATTTTAATTCATATCTAATTCATATCCTCTCAACTCACTGTCAGAATAAAATTAGACTTAATAATCCAATCTCCTTCTTCCTTCTGCTTTCTCCGTCTCTCTATGGGCTGCCCCAATCCTTCTTCCACTCCTTCAGGCTTCGTTTGGAATCAAAAATCCTCTCAACTCATCTCAACTCATCATTACAACTTTTTCAAATCTCAATACAAAATATAATAAACAATTCAACTTTTTCAAATTCTAAAATAATAATAATAATAATAAATAATATTCTAACAATATTTTATTATCTCAACTCAACTTAACTCAACTCACTTCAACATCCAAACGCAACCTCAGTCTTTTCTTCTTGAACACGGTCTTTGAAGTCTTCTTTGCCGTCCTCTTTTCCCCCTTCATCTTAAGCTTAAAGGAATGCACACATAATTTAAGACAAAATTCTTATACACCAGTTAAAATAAAAAGAAACTGATATTTGTTTTATGTATTTCTTTTTTTATTATTTTATCTTAGTTTATCTACGAAAGTGATAAAATTGATTGACATGATCATTTTTGTTATGACTATATATACACACACGTAATTTCAAAACTAAAATTATCTATTCAATAGCCCGTAAGTTTGTTTTTATTCTGATTATATTTTGAGTTTTATTACTTATCATCTATATTCACTACATATTATACTTATTTTTATTTTTTTATTTTATTCGTCTTAAATTAATTGAATTCTTATACTCATCATTCATATATCACATATTTAATAAGAAAAAAATATATAATTTATGGTGTGTGGAATGATAAATAAAATTTTTCTTATATTTTTTGTTTTTTAATCTCTATCATACCATTAAAAAAAATGCCACTCAAGTAACTTTTAGGGATATTAAATAAGAAAGTTTTCGAAATAATAATATTATAAGATTTTAAAAACACACGGATTCAATAAAAAAAACACCACACACTTTCATTGACCTTTGAATCAAATATATACAAATTCAGGAGCTGTTTTTGGTAACTACATATATACAGAAACATATTTGTGCAAGAATGGAATTTACAATAAATGAAAAGATTTACAAAAAATGGAAAAACAGCTAGGATTCTATATTTGAACTTGATTCATTTAACTTGACTAATTGGATCTTGATTCATTTTTCTTGGCATGATTGTTGCAATCTTCCTTAATACACCCCTGCAAAATAGGACTTCCATTGGTAAGACCAATCTTGGATTGATCAGTACGTTGCCTAGACAATGATTTGGTCAGCAAATCTGCAAGCTGGTCCTGGGTATGAACATGCTTGACCTGAAGAGTCCCTTTTTGAACTAAGCCACGGACAAAATGAAGATCTATTTGAATGTGCTTCTTGAGAGAATGATAAACTGGGTTAAAACTTAGATGATTAGCTCCAAGGTTGTCACATAGCATAGAAGGTGGAGCTTTGAGGGGAAATTCGAGTTCATTGAGAAGGCCAAGTAACCACATTGTTTTCGAGGCTGCATTAGCTAATGATTTGTATTTAGCTTCCGTACATGAGCGTGCAACAACTCTTTGTTTCTTGGAACTCCAGAAGATTGGGTTGGTACTAAGAAAACTAATATAAGCTGAAATAGACGTACGATTATCAACATTCCTAGCTCAATCAGCATCAGAGTATGTCATGAGATGCCAAGGAGTGTCCTTTCTGAGTTGAATGCCGTGAAAGATGGTTTGCTTCAGATATCGAAATAACCTTTTTGCTGTTGTCCAGTGTGTGATTGTGGGCTTATACATAAATTGAGACAACTTGTTAACGGCGAAATATATATCAAGACGTGTAAGTGAAAAATATTGAAGACTCCCAATAATGCGTCGAAATTTAGTACTATCAAAAGAAGTTATACCATCAACCAATTTTAAAGATGCACTAGTAGATAAAGAAGTTGACACATCCTTAGCACCAACCATGTTGGTTTTGGACAGCAAGTTATGGACATATTTATACTGGGACAAAAACAAACCTGCACAAGTTGAGATAACTTCCACACCCAAAAAATAGTGAAGAGTGCCCATATCTTTCAAAGAAAATCTAGCACCAAGTTGCTTAATGATAGAATGCACAAAACTGGAATCATTTCCTATAAGCACAAGGTCATCCACATATATATATATATATATATATATATATCAGAAAATAACATATAGTCAAGCCACTTCGATAAATAAATAGGGAAGAATCAGCCTTAGAGTTATGAAAACCAAGTTGAAGAAGAGCATCCCTGAGAGTTGAGTACCATGCCTGAGGGGTCTGCTTAAGACCATAAATTGCTTTACGTAATTTGTACACATGATTGGGTTTGGACATATCCTTGAACCCTGGAGGTTGACTCATATACACACCCTCGGTAATTTCCTCATGCAGAAATGCATTGTTAACATCCAATTGTCTTAAAACCCAGCCTTGCATGACAACAACAGTAACGACAGATCAAATAGTGGCTAGTTTAATAATGGGACTAAAAGTCTCCATGTAATCAATCTCAGATCTTGGATATACTGTTATGAACCCACTAGGTAGAACTCACCCTTGAAAACTAGCTTACAAGGGAATGGTGCCTAGGAGCTTATAAACCATCAACTAATCTCATACTTAGTCAATGTGGGATCGTAACAACCACCACGCTTCGCAACCGACATCCACGGCGGTCCCGGCGCTCACACGGGCTGGCTGTGCGCTAGGTCTTTTCCTAGCTTCGGGCGAACACTGCCATGCCGGCATCACCCCCCGTGCCGCACGATTGCAACCGTCGCAACATGGCCTTAGATGTGGGGTGGCTCTGATACCATTTGTTATGAACCCACTAGGTAGAACTCATCCTTGAAAACTAGCTTACAAAGGAAGGGTGCTTAGGAGCTTATAAACCATCAACTAATCTCATACTTAGTCAATGTGGGATCGTAACATATACCCTTCGCAACAAGATAGGCTTTGAAGCGATCGATTAAGCCATCAACCTTTAGCTTAACCCAAAAGACCCACTTACAACCCACAAGATTAAAGCTTACTGGAGAGAAAACTAAGTCCCAAGTGCCATGTCTCATAAGAGCAGTGAGCTCTTCAGACATGGCGGCATGCCACTGAGGCGTGGATAAGGTTTGGATCACACACGTTAGTTCAAGACTCAGAGGGAGGGGTGTTTGGTGACAACGTTGAGTTGTTTTGGTTTGAAGATGTTGTTCATAGATTGGGTGGTCATGGAGTGAGTACGACGATTTGATGTGGGAAGTGTTTCAATCGGTTCTGAGTTGAAAACAGGGGAAGAGGAAGAGTAAGGGGACGATATGATGAGAGCAGATTCACAATGGGGTTCAAGCACACTTAGAGCATTCACATCCTAAAAAGTACATTTCCTAAGTTTTTCTTAAATTTTACTCATCTTTAAGAAACATCTTACATCTCATTACCTATCATTTCTCTATTCTATTAAAATAATATATCTCTATTATTTCTTTATTACTTTTCTCTTACTTCTATTTACAAACTTAACTACTCAATATTTTTTTTTTATATTTTGAACTATTACTCTAGTGAATATTTTAAACAAAAATTTAAATTATTTTTTTCGTGAATATGATAATATTTTTTATTTTTTTATTTTTTCTTAATTAATTAATTATTTTTAAAATTATTATTTAAAACAATAACAAATATGAGAATGAGAGAAAGTGTAGATGATTGGAAGAAGAATTTATTTAATGTATTAGATTAAAATATTGATAAAAATGGTTTAGGGAATAAATAGTGATTCTCTATATTTGGGAAACATCTCCTAAACCTTTTTCCTAAAATGGAAATTGGGATGTAGGGAGTATTTTGATCAAAATCTTAAAATAAACCTTAAATTATATGGAAAATGGTGGTTTGGGGCATGGGATATGAATGCTCTTATAGGCAACATCGATGTTGAATCTAAATAATTTTGAGAATCTAAGAATCCATGAGAAGGGGATATACGGGTATTACCTAGAAGAGATGAGACAGTGAAGAACACAGTTTCTGAGACCGTGACGTTAAAAACACAGAGTTTCAATAAAAAACACCAAACACTTTCATTGACCTTTGAATCAAATATATACAAGTACATGAGCTGTTTTTGGTAACTACATATATACGAAAACAGAGTTGTGCAATAATGGAATTTACAATAAATGAAAAGAATTACAATAAATGGAAATAAATTAGTTGAGATGGGTTGAGATGATTTGTGAATAGTAGAATAAAAGTTGAATTGTTTATTATATTTTGTATGAAAATTTGAGAAAGTTGTAATGATGAGATGAGTTAACGTGAATTTTGATTGCAAACAAGGCAAATTCTATATTTGAGCATGATTCGGTTGACTTGGCTAATTGGAGCTTAATTCATTTTTCTTGGCATGATTGTTGCAATCTTCCTTAATAAATATATACGTGAGTTGAAAATATGTTAAAAGAAAGCATATGAATAATGTGAGAGAAAATAAAACCTTTACTACTGCCTGGGAACTACAAACAGCTTGGCAGCCAGAAACCTGAGCGATAAATGTACATGAGAAAGGAAAGTAGTCGTGAGATCAGGAGAAATACGTATTTCAAAACAGATGGCTAAATATTTAAAGCCTATTCTTAACCAACAGATTTCAAACCCTACAGTTCCATCAAGAAAAGAAAAGTCAAGGATTACATAATATATATTCATACAGGGAAGGAACATCAAACTCCCATACAATAACAAACATTTTTCTTGGTTAACATAACAGTTGCCCCTCATGAATATTAGGAATGTGAAAGGAATTAACCTCCAATAGCTCCTGCACGAAGTAGATGTAGAATTTAAACGCTACCTTTGAGGCCAAAGAAGAAACTCCAAGGTGATTAACCTTAACCGAGAAGAAATAATAATAAAAGGAAGACATTCCAAAACCAGAGACTTTTCAGATTGGAATTCCAAATTGCACTCTGCTGCCTTGTTTGCTTGGGGGTATGAAGAATCCCTCAAGAGTTTTTCGTGTATAGCATAACAATGGTTTTGCTAAATTAAATCATCATCCCATTGATTCATCTTCAGCACTATAACGCTCTATCTGTTTCTAACAATGGCTTTCAAGGACAATTATATTGAAATGAAAACAGCAGGATAACATTAGCCTTAATCATGCTCCTTGGATTAAGTATCTGAGCAGATCACTTCAGTGAAAGTGGCAATACATTACAAAATGAGGCACCCATTATTGTAAACCTAGTTGTGTCATGTTTTCAGCAGTAATTTGCTACAGGTAAGAGCACCATGATTATTATGTGAGCAATTTAAAAAGTGTAAGAGAGTGAGTTCAAACACCTAAAACCCATTTTATATCTATTTGGATAGACCATATGTCCAGTAAGGACACAAGCTTTCTCGGTCATCAGTTTATAAATATTGGCAATAAACCAAAAGCAGTTCCTAAACAGATTCAAAATTATCTTATTGTGCTTTTTAATAAGATTTCTTACTGATTAAAAAAATATTAAAATTTATTCGGCTTTGAATATATGTGGTTATGAGAACTTGAGTAATTGATTGCAAAATAACTGATATTACTTACCATCTCCGCTTGGACTCTGTTCCATGTCAATCTGCTCTTGCCGTGGCCACTTCAAGTCAGAAGATTCGTGCTCTGGAAAAGGCCTACCTTCTGATGAAAAACACAACTGAGGAACGGAAAAAGAATTTCGGCTAGTACTTTGCTTCTTAACTGATGAAGATTCAGCCGTAGAGCATACATCTTCATCTATTCTTGGGGTCCCAGCTCCATTGTTAAGCTTGTGTGAAAAATCTGAGAGTGGCTTTTCCTCTACCACATATTTTGATCTCTTCCTATTGAGTGGATGCTTCTTGGAATTTTGAATCGTTGGCACCCGTTGATCATTTGATGAAACAGTAGGACAGGGAGCATTTATCTTCAAGGCAACCGTTGAGATGGCTAAATTTTCAGTGCCATCAGAGTTATCAACAACGACTTCATTTGCACCACTTGTGTTTGAGACCCTAGCAGCTGCTTCTATTTCCCACATCTTGAATATAGCTTCAGTCAAACGTTCTCTGGCCAAATCCAACCCAATTATTGGTTTTGGATAGTTTAATCCCAAGTCCACCCCTGAAGCTCTCAGTACAAAACATGGTGCATCCCAAGGATGATGAATCCACTCAGTTGGCATCCGTGCTAGCTCAGGCAGCCAATGCCTCACATATTCACCCTCTGGATCGAATTTTGAGCCTTGAATCTGACTCCAAAAATTAGATAGAAAGAAACAAAAAGTCAGGTGTGAACTAAATTTGTGGCTCACTGTCCACCAATAAAACTCTATTCTGCTCAGCATGAGAATCAGGGCACCAAAGGAGTAAAAAATGTGTTTGATTTTCTTCAAAAATATCTACTTTTACTACCTTTCTCGAATCATGCAAAAACTTCCAGGATATGTAAGAAAAATTTCATGGTCAAAAAATTTTATGCTTACTCCAGTCTGACATCTGATGGCATGGCTTATTCTTATGGGGGCATTTGGACATTCTGTGGAAATTTTATACACACACAAAACAGCACCTAAAGGCGAGAAATGTAGATCACACTTTGCCACACAATTACAAGACATAGCCACATAATGCATCATTGCATATTAAAGATAAAATCTTGTATTGTCTTGAAACTCGGTCCAATAGCTTGTTATAAATTAAATTTCAACTGCTTTTATAATCAAACAAAGCCCAATATACCTCTGGGCTGTCCAGTCGCTCAAGTTCATGGCCATCCGGTAAGCTCCCAGATATATACTGCCAACCAAGGATATCACTTTCTATATCTGCATCCAGAAGTGTGTCCCAGAAATACTTCATCCCCCATTTCCATGGAAGAAGTAAAACTTTCACTGCAAAACTTGAAACAATCACTCTTACTTGATTATGTATCCATCCAGTTGCCCAAAGTTCTCTCATTCCTGCATCAACTAATGGGTAGCCAGTTCGACCCTGCCTCCAAGCCTTAAAATGGGCTTGGTCAGCATGCCAAGGGAAAAATTTCAAGTTGCTCAGTAATGACCTCTCATGAGTGAAGGGGAAGTTGAAACAAAGATAACGGGAGTATTCTCTAAGCCCGATTGCCTTGAGGAAAAGAGTCACACTCTCTTCCCCCAAAGAGTTCCCTTCTTTTGTCCATAGTACCTGTTTCATTCGCACATATTGGAAAACTTTCCGCACACTTAGTTCTCCATGATGAAGATATGGGGACAAAAGTGATGTGGAGTTCCCCTCAACCCTTAGTCTATTCTTAGAATATTCAAGCAGACGCTGCTCCACAAATTCAGTTAGAGCCTTATCAGCATTGCTCCAACCTGGAAACCATGCTCTTCCTAACAAGGCATTGCTAGATTTTTCTGATTCCTCCTCGAGACCCAATTCCCCGATTGAACACTTTTTAACAGTTCCTGTCATAAATGCAGAAGAAGCACTTCTCAGATATTCACTCCCACTGTTCTTTCACTCTTCTACACACAGACACAATATATTGAGAGGGTAAAATCTGAGCTGAACATCATGACCATTTTGCTCCCAATAGAAATATATTAAAACAGCAGTACTGCTACCTTCTTAGCTTTTGCATCACTAGAACATATTATTTATTTTTATCTCTGAAGTACACAGTTAGTTGTGTCATCAGGGAAGAACACACATAAAAGAAGTTCTGTTAGAAATGTACCTGTAGCTGGAACTAATTTCCATGGAGGAAGAAGTGAAACAGGTTCTATTTGCAAGTGCAAACATTTATTCCAATATGCCTCAAAGGTTGTAAAAGCTTGACCACTTTCATCGTATACTTCCCATGGCTCATATAACAAGTCGCCAGTATAGCTTTGCACAGAAATTCCAAGCTCCACCAGTTTTTCCTTAATGTTATGATCTCGAACAAGTGATACAGGATCTGGGATTATAGAAAAAAAAAAAAAAAAAATTAGAGCTCTTCAGATGTACCAGAGGCCACTAGAGTTTTACAAGTTCACAGACTTGTTTCTTTATCTCCTTGACACCCATATCTTATATTGGTGTAGTAATCATGTGCCCGAGCTATAAACTCAAAGAAGAACAGCTATAATAAGTTGAAAGATTCATACATGGATTAGTTTGCCACTGAATATATACCATTCAAGTACAATGGACATATAAGCATGAACGACAAATGAATGTTAGAATATATATTAAATGATTAACTTCACTTATTCTCATCAACATGGGCTTTTAGTAGTGATAAAATGGTACCAAAACATAAGTCCAGAATATGATATATATAGACTTCTTTTTATAATTAAAGTCCTGAGTATGATATATGACAACACACCTCACCTCCCCCTTATAAATTGAATATCTTTGGTGTTATGTTCCCCTTATAAAAGGGGAGTTTAGCCCACGTGCTAATGAATATCTTAGGTGTTAGAACATAAATGAAATAATTGATTCACCTGCTTCCTATTAGCTTAACAATTGATAATTTAATTATAAAAGGGGAGTTTAGACCATGTGTGACTGCGAGTGTTAGAACATAAATGAAATTGCTTCCTATTAGCTTAACAATTGATAATTTAACATTGAATAAGGTCGTAGTTGCTATGCTCACTAAATTTATTTAGTCGATTAAAGTTTATATTGGTGGAGTCAAGCTGCTTTGAAGAAAGGAACCAGAACATACCATAAAGATGGTTGAATACAACTTTTGTGGCCCCAACTGCTTTGATGCACTCGAAAAGACTGGCAAGAGTACTGTCAGTTTTGATCAGCATAAGCTCAGCCCCAAGGGACTTCAGGGACCGTTCCAAGTGGGCAAGAGATTGCTTCAGCCACCACCTTGAAACTCGGCCTGGATAAAATTGTCCCTCCTCTTTAGGGCACCATATATAGACAGGAAAAACAGAACCATCCCTAGCAGCTGCAGCTAAGGCGGGATTATCCTCTATTCTGAGGTCCCTCCTAAACCAAACGACAGTCTTGATGCTACCCATATCAGATGACTACGATCCTCCAGGCTCAAACCAAAGTTCTAAATTTCATAGTGCTTACGGTATCGTCTCTCACCTTACTCCAGAAGGAGGAAAACCAACAAAATTCTTATATCACTCGCGATATTCTATCAAACAGCTCACCTGTTCCCAATTCGAGAACCCCACACAAAGAACCTCAAAACAAAGACAATCATTTGCAGCATACTATTGGAACGGGGATTTCGCCAAAGAATTCCAAATATCTACAATAGCTCAAGAAGCATATAGTAGATGCTTATCTTCAAATATCGTTGCACAAATTGTAACGAAGCAAGACCCCACCTTAAGCAAGACCCCAGCAGCCAGACCATCGGGCTGTTCAACTTCTATACTGCTTTGCCTTCAAAGATATCCCACCTTAAGCTACCCCAACTAAGGCTTCCCAATCCCACCTCTAACCATCAATGAAATTCGGCCACTACACAAACTATCTCCGATTCCAGAACCCTTTTGTAGACTACTGAAATCCAGTATACAACATAAAAGCTACAAGGTTTTGTCTGCAAAAAATAAAAATAAAACTGCAAGAAGAAAGGGCAGTTCGAGCCAAGTACTTTTCTGCGAACCGAGTTGTGCTACACAGAAGCCTCATATCCTGCACACCCATTTAAAAATATGTGATTTTATTTTTTTATTCCCATATTTCATACTGAATTCAATATGAAATATAGGAATAAAAAAGTAAAATTACATATTTTTAAGTGGGTGTGCAGGGTGTGGAGTTTATATTTAAAATTTTTTTATTCGATAATACACATTAAAGAAAATTATCCACAACCAGTATGAAATATGGGGATAAAAAAATAAAATCACATGTTTTTAAGTGGATGTGTAGGATGTGGGGCTTATATTTAAAATTTTTCTATTCGATAATACACATTAAAGAAAATTATCCACAACCAGCTAGATTTGGAAAATACTATAGAAAGCAATAATAAGAATCATAAGAGATATTCAATACGAGGGTTTCAGCTGCAATCACATCTGTTTTGAATAATTACTGACTGAGCATTGCTATTCATAAGCCCATACATCACATACTAAGATTTTTTTATTTTTTTTAAATTTTTTTTAAATTTTTTTTGTTTTATTATTCTTAAAATAATTGAATTATTCTACTCATAATCTACATACCACATATTTGGTAAGAGAATAAAATTAAAGAAATCATAAAAAGAATAGTGTGTGATGTATGAGGCTTGGGAATAAAATTTTTCTTCCCGAAAGAAACCACCAAATACCCATTAAGGCACCAACACAAAAACCGAGTCTATAAACCATAAGACAACGACAAAATCCCCGAACTAGGCAATAATTTGTTGATGATCATCATATTAATTCACAAATTGAATCGGAGAAGTGTCTTTTTGTGAGGGTTCTACGGAAGTGATGTAAAATCATCCCCCAAAGTAGCAATAATTTGATGATAATGAAAGTGGTGGTGTGAGACGCTTGTTTGTCTCCTTCGTGAAACTTCTCCTGTGATACGAATGTTAAATATTTTAACATGAATATTAATAATTAGATTTTTAATTTTTTATAATTCACAATAATAAAAATAATGATAATTAAAATTAAATATGTATATTTTTTCATCTTTTTGATGAAGAGTTTGATCTGACTATGAAGAAATGATCACTCTAACAACTTATTCTCACAAGTATCTCTCGATGGCTAAAGGCACTATTATGTTATAGACGAGAATCATCTAACCCCTCAATACTATTTATAAACTTCTGACTATTAAGAAATCTAAAACTTTGTGTTTGACTATGATTAGAGATATATAGTTAATCTTATCTCTTAGGAGTTTTCTTATTTCATTATAACTTATCTATTAACTAATAAGTTTTGAGCTATTCCAAACTCTATCAAGATGGGTGTGTGGGACATTTAATTTAAATAAAACTCTTACATTCTCTCATTTGGCCTATATGTCCATAAAATAATATTTTCCGTTCATGGGTTTATTACAGGAAAGTAACCATATTACACAAATTCATTCCAGAAAACTTTCAGAACTCAGAATACATTACATGAATTCCGTAATATCAATGTCAAACTAACTACTAATGTCAGTCATGGTGATCCTCTATTATATAACCAACAGATTCACTTCCATGTACCATAACACCAATAACTTAATTTAACACGATCTTTAATTGGGACAATTAAGGCTAATATTGTAATATATTGGGTTCCAATTCATATCTATTGTAGACGTTAACTTGTCATCATTCATCTACATCCTCTAATGTATATATAAAGTGGAAAGACAAGAAAACAGAAACAACCATAATAAATATCTTTCAATTTTCATTAACAAAATACTCAGCATATCAATGATCTCTTTAACATGTTTACATCATGGGTATAAGCATATAACCCATCTTTTCAACATGTCCCTTAAAGTATAATCATTAACACACTATTGTTATGGATATATTTGTTTCTGTAATTTTTTCTTAACATTTATGTATTTAAATTTTCATTAAATACTTATCATTCGGAGAAAAAAAAAATATTCTAGGGAATTCTTACAATATTTTATTAGTGGCTTGACTATAAGTCGACAATTCTAAGTTCTAAAATAAATTTCCTCACTCAGATATCATACATTGTGGGTTCAAAGCATACCACAAACTCAATTTCTATTGCACATGAAGCAGTAAGAAATTTGGCTCATACTTTTCCATAAAATAGCTATACTAGATAGCAAAATATATAACCATAATTGTATTTTTCATCATTAGAGTAATCCCACAAAATAGGGTCAGAATATTCAGTTACCTTAAGAGTATCAGTTCTTCTTAAAGCAACAATATAATCTTTAATTTATTGTAAATAACCTTGCACTCTTTTCACAGCTTTTGGGTCAAGCATACTTGGGTTACTTTGGCAACAACCAAGAATGTCAACTGAAAAACTAACATTCAATCTTATACATGTTTGTGCAATCATAAGATTTATTATAGCAATCATATACAAAATTTTCTTAACAACCTAATCATTTTGAGGACACTATAAAATATTGAGCATGCCACATTTTATTTTTAAAGAACAACAATTCTTTTTGTAAAATCTTCCAAAACTCTATGCAACTATACTAAGACAATCCTAACAATCATCATCTTAATATTAAGATTCCATCCCAATTACGAATGATGTCTCATTCATAATTTTATTTTTAAAATTTCTTAGAGACATAATTTTAATATTATACTACAAACCATAATTCATACTTGCCAAAAGTAGTATACATGCATGACCATAAATACAAATATACTCCCACTGACTTACGAGTATATACATTAACAATATTTTCTTAATTTCAAAACAACATTGATATTATCGAATTTCAGATATCAATTTTTCAGAAAATCTATTACATCTTTTAAGTAATCATTTTATTCATTTCTTGCAGATTTCAGACTTTCACTCTACAATTATTTTTATATCTATTTGATGTAACTCTAGACCATAATGAGCTACTTATGCCATAGTAATTTTTAATGAGTTCTTTCAAGTTTAGTAGAAATCTCTTTCTAATCTATGCTCATTTCTAAATGAAATCATTGATTACAAATCTGATTCTATATCGTTCAACGTTGTCTTTAAAATTAGGACTTTGTCTCCAACAACTATTTACATTCGACTTTTATACATTTCAGACAATTTAGATGAAAGTACAGACTTTAAATTGATTCATGGATTTCAATCATTTTCTTATGCATCGATCTTTTATAAAATCACTTATTTCTATAACTTGTGAAAACATATACAAACCTTCATTTATTTCTAGGTCAAATTCAAATTTTAAAAATATACCATGTAACTTAACGAAAAATCAAATCAAGAAGATCATATGAGGTTACCTGGTCTGATGTCTCCATAGCCAATTCTTCAGTGGTGTTTCTCTGATGAGGTAGATGATAATTTACTTGTTGTTCCATATTATCATTAAGATAATCATAAAATGAACTATAAGCATTTTCGAAGTAAAATAATGCACTTTACAACAATCACATCTCTAGTTTCTATACTCCTACTGATTTTGCCAACCATAAGGAATTTGACATTTCAATTTCTTCAAAATTCGAATTATGAATAGAGACAATACACCCTAAATCAAAAGTCTTTGAGACTACTTACTAGAACACTATTTAAGATATATACTATTGTCTTTAATAATTTTACTACACATATTTTCAAGAAGTTAACAAAATTGGTTAGGGTTATAACCTGACTCATAATATTTTTCCTGGCACTCATTATTTTAATATAATTCGATAATTTTTATTTTTCTACCTAACTACATTTCCTCTCCATGAGAAGTGCCTCAAGAATTACTAATGGCTTGAGACTTCTCATGTAGTAGATAGATACATCCATACAATGAAAATCATCTATGAAAGTAATGAAATACTTATATCTATCAAACATTATAGAGAACAGATTTACATGCGCCTATATGCATTATCTCAAAAAACTCTATTCTTTGTACTATATTTTCTTGATATATTTGATTTGTTTTCCTTTTATACAAATCAATACACGTCCTGAAAATAGAAAAATCTAAATGCGGAAAATATTTTATTTATTAATCTCTATAACTTTTCTTGGAGATATTCTCCAAACTTTTATGTCACAAATTATGTTTCAAATTCTATGCCATAAATTGTAAAAAAAATTAATAAATCATTTTTTATTTGATTCCAATACATGCCTCACTAGTGAAAATGAAAATTTTTTAACAAAAACACTAATACGAAGGCATGATAAATACAAATTTTATTGGAAGAAAAATTGGAACAAACATAAATGACATTTTGAAACAATTTAAAAATTTGAACATCTGTGCTCGAGTTCAACCACTAGAATAAGTATCAATATTCATAGAGTTTGATTTGAAACTTATACAGACAAAATACATATGAACATTTGTACTTAAGTTCAATTTAAAAGAATGTATAAATATGTATAAGATCTGATTCGAAATTTATACAGAAAAAAAGTTTACCCTTCCCTTCAAATCATGTCTCATGCTCCTTCATGTATCGTTGTTTCTTTTAATTGACACAATTCTTATATTTTCATCACCATCATTTTCTTCATTTTCCAAAAGATACAAATGATTTTTCATATAAATTAGCAAAATAAATTTGTATCTAGCTAACAATCATGCTACCAACTTTTCATATCTCATTACTTTAATAAAATAATAATGCATCTGAAATAAACCATTATGTACAAAACTAAGAAATTCCTATAGTTTGATATGTAGTAATTAATCAAATATTCTAAAACATTGTATTTTTCTGATCCTTATCACTATTCTCAATAATAATTGATGTTAAGACTTAAAATGAATAAATCAGGAACTAAAACTCTTGGTATAAATTTGGCATGCTCATTTTTCTCTATACTAGAGTCAATTCCGTACAGAAAACCTTGTAAATATATTTGTATACTTATTGCAAGAAAAATATTTTAATCACATTAATGCTTTGAGTTCGACAATCAGAAACAATAATCAATTATAGATGAACTAGTAGTGTCATCAAGACCCTCTTTTGGGAGTAGATCTTGATACACAAAATATTCTCACCAGTATTAAATTATATGGATGAATTAGTTGTATCATCAGAATTCTTTTTTGGGAGTAAACTTTGATATAAAAAGTGTTTCCTCCAACTTTAAATTTTATGGATGAACTAGATGTATCACCAGAATTCTTCTTTGGGAGTAAATCCTGACATATAAAGTATTTCCTCTAACTTTAAATTATATGGATGAAGTAGTTGTATCACCATAATTCTCCTTTGAGAGTAAACTCTAACTTACAAAGTGTTCCCTCCAACTTTAAATTATATGGATAAACTAGTTGTATCACCAGAATTCTCAATTGGTAGTAAACTCTGATATATAAAGTGTTTATTCCACCATATCTACTTTACTATGGGGTTTAACGATTTGTCACGAAAAATTAAGAAAATCTTGTACCTTTGGGCAACCAATCTTTTCTTTAATTTTAATGTGAATCATTTGCTCCATATTGGATAAAAAAATATACATGACATGACAATAAGAGCCAAAGTAAACAATTCATATATGTATTTAATAATAATAATAACATATATATAAGATTTAATACATGTATTTAACAATAATAACATGTATAAAATTTAATTTAATACATGTATATACCAATAATAACATGTATAGAAAACTTAATAAACTTTAGTACATGTATTTAACTATAATAACATGAATCAAATCTAATTTAATACATATATATACCAATAATAACATGTATAGAAAATTTAATAAAATTTAATACATGTCTTTAACAATAATAACATGCATAAAATTTAATTTAATACATGTATGTACTAATAATAACATGTATAGAGAATTTAATAAAATATAATACATGTATTTAACAATAATAGCATGCATATAAAAGAAAAATAAAATTTCAGTTTTTTTTTGTTTAATAAATAAATAATATTATAATCTGGTCTGGACTGGACCGGTCCAGTAACCCAAGCCAAAATACAATTCATTAGTGAGAAGACCCTGATTCTAGCCTTCTGTACACTTGTACAAGGCCTACATCTCAATTTCCATTATGTTTTTTTTTTCCCTTCTGGACTGGGCCACATCAATGGCCCGTTTCTTTTCTCTTAGGCTGGGCCAAGGCCCAGGCCATTTAGAAATTATAATGGTTTCTTCTTCTTCCTCATTAATCCATTCCAGCGCCGCATCAAGGAGGAATCAAAACTCCCTTAACACGCAGTGCTGCACCTCCTTCTGTTTTGACACAACGGTGGACGTCGCTGGTGAGGAAGAGACTGTATGGCATCCCCAACCTCCTTCAGCCGCCAATGTCCATCTCCACTCAAGGTTTTTTTTTTTTTAACCATAATAACCGCCACGTCCACTGGGCTTTAAAGCCCTCTGCATCGCCAATACAGAGGCGTTGGCGAGGAGGTTCTCAGCCTCCTCGCAACGCCAAACAACCCTCATGCACTTTTTAATTTTATTTTATTGTTCTGTTATTACCAGAGAACAGTTACAGCAGTGGGCTTTAGAGCCCTCTGCCGCCATTACAGGGCCATCGCGGAGGACTTCCACCCTTCCTCCTGGCATCGACCTCACCACACACGGTACAATACAGTGTGTTTTGGGCTGGGGCAATTGGAAATATTTTGAATACCGTACCGAAAGTCGTACAGGTTAAGGCACTGGAATGAAATATTTCGGTACTGGTACTGTTTCGTATACCATTTCGGGATAGTTGATATATGAATAAATTATATATATAAATTATATTCCAAAATAATAGTCTATATATGAATAAATTATATATAAATATATAAATTATAAATAGTCTAATCTAAATTGGGGATCAAAAAATAAGCTTATAGTTTGAAAAGATGAAAAAAAAATTTTGAAGGCCGAAATATGAGCCGGTACAAGCCGAAATTGAGGCCGGTACGGCCGGTATTTGGGCCGGTACGAAACATATATAGTACCTGTACCGGCCTAGTGGCCAGTATGGTACGAAATTGAAAACAATGCCGATTGGGCTTCTCACCCCCTTTACGCCGCTTTTAAGGCTTAAGGCGCCACCATATGTCCACCGGTAAGGGACTTCGACCACTACATACAACGGCTACACAATACAAGGGCTGAATGAAAACCACAGTGGCACATAGTACACGACGACTCACATGGTTCCTCAACGCGCAATAGTGTATACAACACAGAAGTAAACATGAAATAACACCCAAGCAAGGAGTTGGAATCGTGAACAATTATGAGAGTTTTTCTCTTTTTCCAGAATAGACACAATACGACAAAAAAGAGAAATACAAACACTGAAATACATGTGCGTAATATTATTATGTGGGTCTTTCACAGAATAGATGTAAAAGGGAAACATCATCATAAATCTTTTTATCATATCGAAAGGCACTGTTTTTAGTCTTTCACAACATGATAAAATCATAATACACAAAAGCATTTATTTACTATATATTTCATTGAGATCGTAAAAAATCTGTAACCACACTCAGATGTCACATGTTAAATATTTTAACATGAATATTAATAATTGGATCTTTGATTTTTTATGATCCACAATAATAAAAATAATGATAATTAAATACGTATATTTCTCTATCTGTTTGATGAAGAGTTTGATCTGACTATGAGATAATGATCACCCTAACAACAGAGCACTCTCAATAGTTTTTTTATCCTATCCTTTAAAATATATCACAAAAACCCACTTTTTCTATTTTACATACTGATTGTTATAATACGTCATATATCAGCTTATCTATTTTTTTATATCATTTAAATATTATACTTTTTAATATTTTTTATTTATTTCAAATATTATATTCTCTATACCATATATTTCAAATATTTCTCTATACATCATATATTTTAATATTTCTAATATTTCTTTATGTATAATGTAATATTTTAAATTACTTAAAAAAAAAAGTAAAACGATAAAAAAAATACATACCTTGATTATTAACAATATCAAAACTTCTGCATGCATAAAAGTCGAAGGGACTATAAACGGAGTACTAGAGAGTATATGAGAGATAAGAGAGTGGGGCCTGTGCAAAAGTGATAAAATGGTTAAAATGAAAATAAGATAAAGTGGAAATATGATGAAATAAGAAATAAATAATAAAAAATTATTTAGAAGAATGAAGAGTTACCTCTAAATGTAGATGATTTACTGTAGCTGAATGTAAAATATAAATAGAATAGATGATTCAATAGAATGAACTTTTGGTCATCTTTCTTTATATTTTGAAGAAAAATATATTTTACAAGAGCCATTGAAAGTGCTCTTGACCTCACAATGGTTAGAGGCACTCTTATGTTGTAGGCGAGAACTCTTTAATCCCTTAGTACTATTTATAGACTTCTGACGATCAAGAAATTTAAGACTTAGTGTTTGATAGTGATTAGATATATATAATTAATTTTATCTCTTATGATTTTTCTTATCCCATTATAACTCATCTATTAATTGATAAGTTTTGAACTATTCCAAACTCTATCAAGATGGGTATGTGAGACATTAAGTTTAAATAAAACTCTTACAATGGATAGGCCTCTACCTAACACGCTACCTAAATCATACAGTCAAAAGGCCTAAAAGCTTTGCTTTACGTTGCTTTAGCCCAACTCTAACCAAACTCCCGGCATTCAATTGTAACGGCTTCCGACCTTAATAAAATTAGACAATTGATGTTCCGTGCTCGGTATTACTGAAAAAGTTTAGATATAGGATGAGTGTGGAAGTTTCGCACATTTTTATTAAAAAATAATAAAATTTATAATTAAAAATAATAATAAATTCCATTTTTTAAATAGAGTGCATGATATATACACACTCCATATATAACTATATCTAATCTTACTAAAAATATATATATTAAAAATAAAACGAGATCTAAAAAATCAAAATTAAAATCTTAAATTTCCATAGAATCTCTTCCATTCCATGCTCCCAAATTAGTGTAGCATTCACTTCAAGTGGGGACTTCCTATCTAAACAATTATTCAAACGATGGGTAGATTTATTGCTCTTCTTGACAAAGACCTTAGTTCATCTTTTCAAATGTTTGGCTAATTAGGTAAATTGTCAGATCCAAACATGCTGAATCTTGCATGCTTACATCATATAATTTCTTGCCTTTTTTTAAATCATAGCAGAAGCTTATCCAGCCAGCTTTATACCAAATTCAGTAGGGTTGGACCAGAACCGCACATTCCTGACATGCTACATGGTTTGGAATCACGCTTCTGGATGCATGGTTCTATTATGCCATTAATGAGTTAAATTAATAAGAAAAAATAAATAAAGAGATTGTCTATTTATAATAAGTGAATAATCAAAATATGACAAAGATAATTACTCATTTTGTAATCCATATGACAAAGAGATTGTGATGTGACATTAATATATTGATTTACTAAAGGATATAAACTTAGTCCAATTCTTTTAGCACGACCCTAAAAGTCAAGTCGGTAAAATAATTACTTTATCCCAAGATGAATCGAGTCATTTACCAAAAGTGTTCTGCCATCAACATTATATGCATTACTTAATTGAATTCTTGAGTTAAAAGTTGAGAAACTATACATGTGAATCTTCTCTCAAAATGAAGAAACCCATCAATTCCAAGTGTTTGTTGTTATTGCTATGGACAACCTTTAGTTCCTTAGAAATCATATTATTCATGAATCCTCCAATCCTATTGTGAGGGGATTTTCCCCTCGGTCCAGTCAATTGGGAGGGACCCACTAGGAGAAAGGAAAGAATCAGGGAAAGAGGGAAGATAAAGGCATGGGAAGTGCAGTATTAGATATGAAAAAATAATGTCAGGAGAGGAAAATGAATGATTTGACATAAAGTAAGGGTGTCAAGAGTGAAGGTGTTAGGAGAAAGGGGGTGTCAGGAGAAAGTAGGAAAGGAAGAGAGAAACAGACACGCAAGTATAGGGTCAGATAAAAGGGGTAGAGGGCCTACGGTTTCGAGGACTCTGGATTTTCTTTCGACTTTTGAGTTCTTCTTCGACTTCTTCTTCAACATGAGAGCTCTAGAGAGAACTTCTTTTCCAGCAAATAGATCTACAATTTTCATTGTACAGTAAGAAATGAGAGGCTAAGAGAGACTGTAAATAAGTTTATTATAGTGAAATCTCCCTAAACTCCTGTGGACATAGGCCTAGTGCCAAACCACGTAAATATGTGTATTCATCTCTTCTTATTTCCTCTATACTTAAATATTGTTCATCACTATAGATGTACACATTGACACTATACAGCCGCATCAGACCACTGCTGATGGCTCCACACAACATTGATCGAGGCCCAGTTCGGAAGATCTGAGTTGCTGGAGCCTGGCCCAAAGGTTTGCAAAGCACAACATTAATAGTGGAGGTGTTTGTGGGATCATTATAGGTCTTGCGTGTACTTCGAATGCCTGTGACAACCCGTTCCAGGCAACTCGGAAGTCAAAAACAAGATTTTTCTTCGTGTAAGCTGTTGAATATTTTTTTATGGGACCGGAAGCGTAAGGAGGACGATTTTTCTGTGCGAAATTATCTCTGAATGAGCAAATGAAACTCTCTCAGATAAGTGTTCTCAACCTTTCGACTTTTATTTTTATAAAAAAAAAAAAACTGCTACAAAAAATGGGCAAATGAACTTCTCCTACGCCCAAGCAATTAAGTGCACAGCATTTATTTACTTTTCATGCACGCAGTGTAGGGCCGGGAACCCAAACTCCCTAGCCACTCAAATTGCGGATACTCAGTCACAACCACGTGGTTTACAAGAAAAGAGAGGTCGGGGTATACTGCACATGCTCGTAGGCAAGGACCAAGTGTGCACAGTGCACTGGTGCAGGTGGCCGTGTATGGCATGAACAGTGCCATGCATGTACCACGTAGGGTGCAAGGCAACATGCACCAAGAAGCTCACGGCACCCAGCCGCAAGCCCAGAACACCCACCGGTGGCCTCCGCTCGGACCACCAGAGGTCTCTGATGGCAGACCCGCCGGCCCCCACTGGCGGGAAGTTGCGATCAGTGTATTCCCGTGTGCACCTTACCTCGCACACAAGGCAGTGGCTCTACCCATCAACGGCGTGACTAGGGGAGCTTGCCGATAGTCACCTTGTGGTTCGTCGACGTCGTATGTCCCTGTTGGATTGGTTCTCGACCACTGAGGCGAAAGAATGCCATCAGCGGCCATGCACAAACGCGCAGCGTACGCATGGCAGGCTCACGACCAACTGTTGCAAGCCTTTTGTTCCCGTTGGCGGTCACCTCCTGAGGTGGACCGTCAGCACCTTCGGCTGGCACAAAAGTGGTCCCCGACCACCATGGCGGGTCCACGACAGTCCTTGGCACACACCCAGTATGCGGGTGACTCACAGAGATCTCTCGGTGGAGTCATGAGCTCCTAACTAAGGGGTGGTCCCCGACCTCCGGCATCTTCTGCAGACTTAAGGGTGGTCCCCGACCACGATGACTGAACCTGGTCTCCCCTCGGCCAAGCACCCAGTGCATTGGACTCATTGGTCCTGCTACTCCACGGCCATGCATGCACTCGTCAGCCAGTACACTCCACGGCCATGAACCCCCTAACCACATAATCCCCCCCGGGCACTTACTCCTCGGCCTTGGGTCCTTCGACTACCCTTACAAAGCTCCTTAGTCATGGGCTCCTCACCCCTAACCTCCCCCTTGGCCATGCAGTGGCAGTCAAATACTCCACGGCCATGCACGTAACTTCCTGGCTCATCACATGCAAGCAGGCATCAACCCGTCTCAACAACTGTACAAACCAGCAATAATGAACTCGTCCATGCATCAGCAAATCCTAACTTGGCCATGCACGGAGAAAGGTAACTCATCGCCTGCTACACTGCGGACATGCAATTGAATCTCCTCTCCCAGACTCAACCAACATACATCCCAACAATAGGCTAACTAATAATAATAAGAAAAAGAAAATAAAGAAAGGAAGGAAAAAATGGAAATGGAAATAAAAATAAGGAGCGACGAAAGGAAGAAATGACAAACAATAGCGGGTAAAAATCAGTCGTAGCAGCTAAACACTCAGGTTGTCTCCCTCAAAACTTATGTGAATTCTGTTTTACTAACATAATTATTTCATGTGGTGCGAAACAACAGTTGTACAACCCGACACAATATCTCCAATTAGCATAACCTACAACAACAAAATCATCGTCAAGTCAATGATTACCTTCTTTGCAATGTTAACAGGTAGGAGCGGGTCTAGTTGCAAACTGCCAGAACAGTGTACCTCATCTGGGACCAAAGGGTAGAACTGGGCCAAAGGCCATTCTACCCCTCCCGCAATGGAGAGCGGGTCCAACAACTTACCATGACCCCTATCGCGGCGAAGAGTGGACCAATTATATCACTGTTTGAACTTACCTTCCTTACGAGCGTCAACAGGCGAGAGCAGATCCAGTTGCAAACTATTTAAACATAGTACCTCCCGCGAGACCAAGGGGGAGAACTGTCAGAAGGCCGTTCAACCCCCTGACGGCAAAAATAACTTACCCTGACCCCTATGGCAGTGACTGAGCGGACCAGCCACATCGTTGTCCGAATTACCCCTTCGTGGGATAACAGAGGGAAAATGTAGGCCTAAAGGTTCTCTTATCTCTCATTTGGTAGAGTGCGGGTCAGCCTTTGACTACCTGAAGACAAAATCTCCTAGAGTGCGGGTCAGCCTTTGACTACCTGAAGACAAAATCTCCATCAGCAACTTACCCTTCTTGCAATGTCAACGGGCGGGAGCGGGTCCACTGCTCGAACAATGTACCTCCCACGAGATCAAAGGGGAGAATTGGGCCGAAGGCCGTTCAACCCCTCCCGCAATGGAAAGCGGGTCCTGTCCTCCCGGTGACCCAAAAAACTTACCCCGACCCTTATCGCAGTGAAGGAGCGGATCAGCCACATCGCTGTCCGAATTATCTCCCCCGAGGGATAACAAAGAGAAATGTAGGCCTAAAGATTGTCTTATCTCTCCTGCAGCGGAGTGCGGGTCAGCCTTTGGCTACCCAAAGACAGAATCTCCACCAATGGACTCTACATCAGCGAAATCTCCATCAGGGAATTACCTCCTCCTTGGGATAACAAAAGAAAAAGTAGGCCTAAAGATTACCTTATCCCTCATACGGCGGAGTGTGGATGAACCTTCAATTACCCGAAGAATGGAATCTCTATCAATGGAATCTCCATCATCAACTTACCTCCCCGCGAGGCAAAAAGGGAAATGTTGGTCTAAAAGGTTGCCTTATCCCCCTGCGGGTCGGCCCTTGGCAACCCGAAGATTGGATCTCCATAGCAACTTATCTCCCTGTTAGGGGTGTATCCGGTCCGATCCGGTCTGATTTTGGACAAATTCTAAGATCGAACCGGTATGTATCGATTTTATATTTTTCAAAACTGATTGCGCACCGATTACTCTCCTAAACCGGTACTTCCGGTTTTCTGTTCGGTCCGATCCAATTTTTCGATTTTTTTAAAATGTAAATTTGTTATTAAAAATTTATTTATAAAAAAAAAAAACTGATTTAAAAAAATCTGTTTTATACTTTTATTAAAAAAATCTGTTTTAACTTTTACTAAAAAGATCTGCTTTACTAAAAATTACTTCAATAAAAAATCTGCTTTACTATAAAAAAATCTGTTTTACTATAAAAAATCTGATTAATTAAAATCTGTTTTAGTAAAAATTGTTTTCCAAAAAACCGCTTTACTAAAAAACTGGAAAAAACAAAAAATTACTTTACAAAGTTATAAATAAAACTACTACAAAATCTAGAAAAAAAAATGCAATAAACTGTCTTATCTGCAATAAACTGTCTTATCTACAATAAGTTCTTGCATGTTAAAGGAAATAACTTAGTACTTACACATATATTTTTTAGAGTAGTCACAAGAAATTCAAGAATGGACATCAACAAGCCTATGAGCCTATGGAATAAAATAAGTTCAAAAGTCTAAATTAGAAGTCCAAAAGTCCAAACAAATTACAAGTCTAAAAAATTACAAGTCCAAACACTTAAAAGTTTGAATTACAAGTCTAAAAATTCAACAAATTACAAGTCCAAATTACAATAACTTTGAACATCCAACAAAAAAACTTCAATAGCTATGGACCAAGCCACAAACTCCAATAGTCCCTTCAACAATCCTTGCAATTGTATGAAAATAAATCAAGCAATTAATTCTAATAAAAAGTTTGTAATTACATTAAATAATAATAAAAATTCAGAAAATATGTTATACAAGTTGACCTACCTTAAATATAATTATCTCCAGGCAAAGAAATAGGTCTTGAAGAACTCCCTAGGTCATTCATGAGCTCTACACAAAATGGAAAAAAAAATAAGCATAATAATTAAAACAAATTACTAATATGATTTACACTTTAGATATAGTTAAAGAAAAGGTGAATGATGCTATATACCTGTATCAATTTTCTCAAACTCCTCAAAATCATCCATTAAAGTACGAATGTTAATCGGGGCAGAAGAACGGAGCGAATTTTGTGTACAAATAAAAGCTTCTACCATAAGTGGAGATAGGCTACTGCAAAAAGGATCAAGTACTCGACCTGCTGTGCTAAAAGCTGATTCAGATGCCACTGTAGATATCGGAACTGCAAGAACATCCCGCGCAACTCTTGAAAGCACGCGGTATCTAATGGAGTTAACCTTCCACCAAGTCAACAAGTCAAATTTCACATCATCTTCTTCACATTTTTCAAATAAATATCTCTCCAATTCAGATTTAGTCGCCAAAGAGTTATCTGACTCCAAACGCTTCTTAATTTGTGCATGAATTAATGATCTAAAATTACCTTGACCTACCCTAGCAGTTAAACTTGTACTACTAGCCTCTCTCTCGCTTGATTGGCTTATAGTTTGATCTTGTACCCTAACATTACTTTCATCATTTTCACAATAATTATCATATAAACGAGTCAAGACATCTTGAACCCGATCCACCAACATAAGAACTTTTTAACTATTATCCTCATATATTCTTTCAAAAATATATGTTAGATCACACATTTTATACCGAGGTTCAAAAACCAACCCAACATACAATAAAAGATTCATTTTTTCAATATTTTCCCAATACTTCTCACATTTAGATTTCATACTAAATGCCATTGTCATCAAATTATGAGGCCCTTCCACACACTCCAAATTAATTGCAGCTTGAATTATTGCTAGCTCAAATAAAAAACTATTGCAAGTGACATAATCGGTCCCCGAGAAACTCACGGTTGCATCGTAAAAAAGTTTCAAAAATTTTGCAAACAACCTACTCTTATTCCAATCATCCATGGTTGGAGGCCCTAACTTGGATGCCCCTCCTTTACCCAACTCACTAACACCATCATCATCATTACTATCATCATCCCCAACACTCTTAATATATCTCGGATCTTCATCCTCTAACCGTTGAAATGCTTTTTGAAACTTTTCAGCCCTATCCAACATCATATAAGTGGAGTTCCAAATGGTTGCTACATCTAAGCATACACCACTTTTACAAGTAATGTCTTCATTGTCACAACATTGCTTAAATGTATTTCACCTTTGTGGAGATGATTTTACATACTTCACAGCTCCTCTAATTCTTGCAATTGATTGATCATATTCTTTCAATCCATCCCGAACAATCAAATTCAAGATATGAGCACAACATCTCATATGCAAGAACTCATGTTCCAAAATAGTATACATTCTATTCTTTGTCTTTCTTTTGAGATACGAAATTACCCCATTATTTGAACTTGCATTATCAAGTGTAATTGTAAATATTTTGGGCCTTCCCCATTCTAGCAAACACATTTCAATTTGTTTACCTAGTGTTTCAACCTTATGGTTTTCAACCTTGCAAAAATTGATAATTTTTTTGTCCATGTTCCAATCTTCATCAATAAAATATGCAATTAGACACATGTAGTTAAAATTTTGCACGGATGTCCATGTATCCATGGTTAGACACATGCGCTGCCCCTTAAAAGTACTTTTCAGATTGTCTTTCTCTCTCAAATAAAGTTTATAAATATCTTTTGCAACTTATTTCTTGTACCTATTTTAGATAAAAGGGGCAACAGAAGGCTTACAATTTTAAGGACTCTGGATTTTCTTCCGACTTTTGGATTCTTCTTCAACTTCTTCTTCAACCTGAGAGTTCTAGAGAGAACTTCTTCTACAACAAATAGATCTACATGTTTCATTATATAGTGAGAAATGAGAGGCTATAAGAGACTACAAACAAGCTTATTATAGTAGAATCTCTCCTCCCTAAACTCCCGTAGATGTAGGTACGTAAATCTGTGTATTCATCTATTTTGATTTTCTCTGCACTTAAATATTGTTCATCGCTATGGATGTACGCACTGACACCGTACAACCACACCGAACCACTGCTGGGAGCTCCACACAATACCGATCGAGGCCTAGTTCGAAAGACCTGAGCTACTAGAACTTGACCTAAAAGCGTGCAAAACACGACGTTAACACCTACCATTGATCAATTTATCTCTAGAGATTCTAGAACTTATAAAGACCACTGTAATGAATTGGACTAGAAAATCCAAAACAACAATCCAAGATGACCCCCTCCCACCGCAAATCACTACACAATCACATTTGATATAGTAATCAAACCAAATGGAAGCACGACAACAACAATTTGTAGATCAAGAAATGGCTCTTTGAAATTTGTAATAATCGTATTCACGTGCAGTACCAACCCAAATCAAGCGGAAGCCATTGCAACATTCATAGGAGTGCAAGAAACTCATTCACAACATATAAGAAATATCATTATTGATGGTGACTCACAAGTAACCATCAAAGCCATTGATCAATCTCAAAATACTTATAATTAAAATATGGAAGTAACTGTCAGATATAGCAGAGTTTTACTCTAAGATAGTTGGAAATTAGTAAAAATACATGGATCTCAAAATTGATGCATGTATTCCTTTGCATAATGGGCACCTTCCAACAATTTGTATGGAACCATCCTCTTATTACAATTCCCTAGTGATTACTTGGTTTTTTTTCCTTTTTTTTTTTATGTAGGATATATTTTATGTTTGTTTCATACTATTTTCCCAAATGAAGTTTGTTTGCTTAGAAAAAAAAAATTCTAAAATATTATAAAACCTAATTCACAAGAGAAAAAACATTGGCAAGTTACATCGACTCGTTGAAACCTCTACACTGAGCAAAAAAATATAAAAAGTAACATCTCTCTTTTTCCCAACCAAACCTCCAATATTTATATTTTTTTAACCGACAGTTGGTGTCTGAGACAAAGTCCTAACTAATCCTGGATTCTCTGGAGTGCATAAGAAAAACTCCAATATCATGTATATATCACCACAATCTGCCTACAACAGTAGTAAGAAAACCTAAATTTGGAAACGACAAATCCTCAGTAATAGAATCCTTAAGTTAGTATGCGAACCTCCGAGGTCCAAGTTGTCTGTTCAGAAAACCATAACTTGCCATGATAAGCGATAAAATGAACTGAAGAGAGGCCCGCTGGTACAACATTCACATATTCGTAAAATTGCAGTCATATTCTCAATACACATAACATACCCATATTCACCTGGGAAGCATCATGATTCATGGCAATAAGGAAGCCCAAATTTCCCCGTACATCATATCTACGAGCCCCCCAATCAGCCTTCCCAGGTGGCAATTATTTAATAGTCAAGCTATATATAATTTGTGTCCAACTAATTGCAGCAGGAAATTGCATTTCATTCGATCACCAAAGAAAACCCTTGGCGTTCTCTGATAACAAAGCCTTTTGAATCCAATGCTCAGTTTGCACGGTCTCTGAGGACTTCAAGATCCATTTCAGTTGGGTCAGTCGCCTGGATCTCGTAATGGATGCCATCCAGCTCCCTTCTGAACCTGTCCTTTGATGTTGCATAGAGCATCTTAGCACGGATTCTGGATACAGCAGGAGACCTGGATTTATTGAGAAGGAAAAATTATTAACATCACAGATTAAAAAAAACACATGCAAAAATACAGCTAAGAGACATTCCCACAAGACTAGTATTCCAATCATTCCACAAGGAACATTGAAAATTAATGAACAGAGAACATTCACCACAGCCACATTAATGAGCCGAGCACAAATAGGAACTTTAACAATTTGGAAACATGCCCTTGTCAAGATCTGTCTTCAGCATCACATGCATGGAGACCAGATTCCAGTTCTGAAACATTCTCAAACATCATTCTTTCATCAAATTCGAGAGAACTAGAGGATCATGAAACCAAAGAAAGGGGAATGGATTCTCAATGACCCTACAAACACCAACCATTAAAAACTTACTTGAACCTTCTCATTACAAGAGTTGAACTCTAGAAATCCTCGACTATTGTAAGCACCCTTTCCAAATGCTCATCCAATAGTACACACCAGAGAGAGACATCATTGTTATCCCATACATTAGTAATCCTCTGTCTTCTAATGAGCAACACAAATGATGCTATTCTCAGAAAGACAAGGCCATCTTGTTGTGGAAAGGCCGCCTGGTCACTTTATTTACCCAGTTTTCATGTAATTGTGCATGGAAGCCAAATACTTGAATTATGAAGCTATTTTTCATAGAACATTGGCAACCACATGATGAAGGGAAGCTATCTATATCACCATGCTGCTACTCTAAAAAACAAAACGAGCGAGACATGAAACTTTGATCGAGATGGAGATGCTACTGTATCGATTACTAGTCCACATGTACCAAACGCATGACAGTTTAAAAATCAGATTGACAGTTGAGAGGTAGCAGATCAAGCTTGGACAGGAAAACTTCATTTAGACATTGTTCTGTAATAGACTAATCATTGGGAAAAAAAATAGTGGTTGCAGGAAAAGATCATCTTAACACACCATAGAAGTTAAGGGAAGGTCCATGAACACAATGTGGTTATGTATAGCTCCTTCTCAATGTACACACTTCATTCTCATTCCAACAAAGAAAAAAAAATAAAGCAATGATGTATTCAGATTGCAACTTCAGCACTTGCCAGAGTTTTTGCCAATAAAAAGAAACACAGGAAAATACTGGCATGACTGGTCACAGGATCTAAGGCACATTTGATGAGTGCATTACTACAATTGTAGTCTGTTCCCGACCAAATAGTACAGAACTAAGCAATTGCAACAGAGACTAACCATGCAATAAAAAATATTTTGCTCTTCTGGCAGTTCTCAGAAGTCACAAAGTCGAAGTCATAAACTGCATATCGGCAATCATTCTCTGGCAAAGCAGCAGTGAAGTCCTCATAGCTCTCAGCCGGGCCACCAGTTTTTTCAACCACAACCTCTTTTTTGTTCTCATCAATCTTGAAAATTACATAGCGGTGCACCTTCTTCCTCTGCAGTTCGAGGAATGTGGACTTACTGAGCTCAGCAACACCCATGCCAGAAGAAGCATTTGTCTGAAAATGAAGTTCGTTAAAGTACTTGATCTGATAAATTGTTAATAAATATAATTACGATGATAACAATGTTGATGAAGATAACGGTAATAGTAAAAAAGCAACTATAATAATATAGCAAAGATAATTCTGTATTGTTTTGTGATTTTTCCGATGCTAATCCTAAATATATCCTCCAAGTGGCAGTTCCTATGATCAACTTTTTCTGGCACCTGTGAACGTCTTTACTTTGGGAGGCTTTTGATTGGTAGGACTTGGTTACCCTCTAAAACTGTTACCATTTGACAGTGGAATGGCCCAAGGACCATGGTTATGGGGCTTCTTCTTGAGAAATGGAACACAATTTTTGGTAAGTTCTTTGGCAGTATAGCATACATGAGTATTCCATTCTTTTTTCTTTTAATCAATTATCTTTATCTCTTCTTTCCTGGTTCGCGTTAGTGTTTTCAAACACCGGTTCATTGGTTTAAGAAGCAAAGCACGGTTTTGGGTTCAAAATAATGGCTGCTCCCAACAATACAGAATCATCCATGAAGCATGACTTCTAATGCATTCAATATTCAACATGCACAATGCTTCAAGCCTTCCCCAGTTTAAACAATACCTTACAAAATGAGAACAACACAAACATTCATCCAGACTGCAATTGATCATAAATATTAAATAGGGAAATCGATTCGTAATACTTTTTTTATTTCAGATATTATTACTAAACTATCTCCCACATTTGCATGCAACCATACAAGCCATAACTGCAAAGAAATTCAGACCCCACAAGCAAGACTCTGAAAATAGCATCAACCCAGGTATTTACGATATAAGATGTATGTAAAATTACTTACATATATATATATATATATATATATATATATATATATAAAAGATGTATGTAAAACATACTCAATTTCAGATTATTTAAAAATGGGAGGAAATAGGCACTGATACCCAAAAAAACTTCCCAAAGCAGTGGGACAAAGCCAAAACCAACTGGTATTCAGAGCAAACCACAATCTTTTCAAATAAAAAACTATTTTAAAAAAATGCAAGATAGATACTACTTCATTTCTTGATAAGGAATCAGAATTCCGAAACAATAAAAAGGGAAAATCAGTAAGGCAAAGATATAATCGACTTTCCCCAGTAGAAGCTCCATCAAATAAAATCCCAGAACTTAAAGAGAGTTACTCTGAACTACAAGAAATTAAGATCTATATCAGATTTAGATGCACGCCCAATTATATATTAAAAAAAAGAAGAAGAGGAACCAAACATTAGATCTAAAGGAAACGGTTTCAGGATCGAAACGAAGTGAAATAAACAAGAAGAGAAGGTTGCAGACTTGCAGTGATAGCCTAAGCTTACCCCTCTGAAAGACATTGCCGCTTTGATTGCTATGGAAGGGAGATATACACAGAGAGAGAAAGAGAGAGAGGACAAAGAGGCTGTGTGGAGAGGAGAGAATGGGAAAAGGCAGCCACCGAAGAAATTCAAACAAGGAAAAGAAGAGTAAAGAAGAGGAGGATTCGTGCTTTAAGGCTGAAGAAAAGAAAGGCACAGCGCCGCTTCAGTCACTCTTTATTCTTTTCCCAACCAGAAAGGACAGCCATTACCCGGTGGACGGAATGGGAGCAACCGTTATGCTTTGCAGTTAGATTTTGTCGCCACAGATGTGTGACACTGGTGATTCTTGATGGATGATCACTGAACAGATGATGGAAGTGAAGAAGTTTTTTTTTTAATTGTTCATTTTTTTTTCCTAGATGAGATAATTGATGAAGATCTTAATTTATTCCGAGAAATGCTTCGTCCATAGATATATTCTACGAAAAATTAAACTCATAAATTCTATACGAGGTTGTAAAATTTATTTTATTGTCAAATTGATTTGACTTATTTTAATTTATAAATTTATGTGTGAGATCTATTTGTAGATCTAGGTTATACAAAAATCGATAGAATTACTTAACTTAAATGATGTCGTTTTATACTAACCGTTTAGAAAAAAAATTAAAATAAATTGACGCTGTTTGGTTTAATACACCAAACGACATTGTTTAAATTTAAGATTTAATACCTCATTCCCTCCCGCTTCTTCTCCTAATTCTCTATTTCACTCAAACTCTCTCTCACACAGCAATGTTTGTCAGCGCATCTCTATCTCTCTCCCTCATTGCAACCTTTATTCTATTGGCACTCTATCTCGTCACGCCACCGACGGAACACCGACAAACAAATTGGAATCATGCCGAAGCCGAGCATGTTGATTTTCTCCCTTTAATTGGCCGGTTTACAAAATGTATGAAACTAGTTGATTCGATTTTGTCTGTTTTCACCCTTATGTAGATCTAACACTTTAGATATCTTTTTAAGAAGATGGATGGTATTTCCAATTTTATTGATAATCATCTCTTATGGCGGAGAAATATATTTTACAAGTAGCGAAAGATTTTTGAGGTTACATTAATCCCAAAACCAAATCCCTTGTAAAATTATATTCTAAGAAAAACTAATATGTACAATAATTGTTCCAAACTATCTAGTACAATAAAAGAAATAAAGTTATTGTTCAAAAAATTTATATTTCCATCTAAAGTTTGGGAAACCAGAATTATCAAGAACAAAAATTCCATACAGTTTCTTAGGTAATTGTAAAATGGAAGAAAAAGATAAAGTAATACCATCGCTCAAAGGTTAGCTAAATCATCTGTTACACCATTACATTATCTGTATATATGTTGCATATCAAAACTTAGAAACTTGTTAAAATCAATTATATCTTCCTAAAGAACGCTTTTTTTATTATTTCTATACCAGTTAACTACTAGCTAAGCATCCGACTAAACAGACATCATAAAAATCCAGCTAGTAAGAGACCTTAAATGCAAAAATTTATACAAAAATATTTGTACCAATCCCCAAATAAATGGAAAAGCCATGTATAAACTGTCCATAGTGACTAAACAATTGCTCGAATTACTATAAATAATATATGATTTACTTTATATATTTATCTTTCTCTACTTCTCTAATTTTAAATTCAGTCAAGAACTCTAAAAAGTACAAATCCGATATAATGCTACAAATTTGGTTCATTGCAAAGAGCCCATTTTATTAAAATAATAAAAAATGATTTGCACAAATTTTAAACAGACAAATTTCACACAAATATTTTATAAAAATTTGGACTTCACATTGAAAAAGTACAAATAAAATATTTTTTTTTATTGAGACCCACTTTTTTTTTTTACAAAGGATCCGTGTACGATTTGCCTAATTGAAACTTGTATATAACATTATTTAAAATTATTTTTTCATAACTTTTACAAATATATTTTAGAGAAATACTCTAGTCATAAAGAGATTATATAAAAATAATTCTATAAATTGATGTATCTTAATATGATTCGTCATATTCTAAAATTATTTTTATTGTAAAATAGATATAACAAATCATATGAAATCAAGTAAATTTATTGAATTACATTTACGTAAGTACGTAGCACTGTGTTTTTTTAAACGAATGGTAGTTGTGCCAAACTTAAATTCAACTAAAAGGTTACAGTGTGACTGGGAGGTAGGTCATCCAAACTCGCACATGGCTATGAGTCTCAAAGCCAGGGTCTATGTAGTAATGTACACATACTCACGACCATGGCTGTGAGTTTCGAATGCATGGACCCAAGACCACACCTGGGTCTCGAAGGCGGACGAGCCATGGACCTCAAAGGCAGAAACTGTTACATCCAAGGTTGTGGGTCTAAAAGCCACACATCCAACACGATCGTAGACCCAAGTTCCAACATAGTTGTGGGTCTTGTCCTCGCAAAGCCACACAGGAATTTGGTCTCGAAGGCATGGATCTTAGATGGGGTTGATTGGATTGGTTTTGGCGTGAGATTTTAGCAGGGTTGTAAAAATTAAAGATAAAAATCAGTTAGAATCGGATCGGATCGGTGCGGTACAGTTTGTAAGTAGTCTGGTGTGTGGGACACTGGTTCGGTGTTTTAAACCGGTGTGACATCAATTTTTATAATTTGAAAATCGGTTTAAATTGAATTGGACTAATATATAGTTATAAGTTTTTATATTATATTATACATATTATATGTTAAATTACTAATTAATATAATATTAAATTCTAATCTTATCATTCAAGTCTATTATTTTTATAACATAAAATTAATATAACATGTGATATAATATAAAATTAATCCTATAATTTTTAATATAACAATTGATATAACATATAGATTTTAATCTTATAATATAAGATTAATATAACAAAAAATTTTAATTTTAAATATAAACATAAACATTAATATTAAGTTATTAATATTTAATATACTCTTACTTTTGGTATATATATATATATATATTAAGGATAAATACATTTTTAGCATAATAAATTATAATATATATTATTTTTGTAAATACATTTTTATACATTTTAGTGTTTTCATTCTTTGCATTTTACTGTTTCATACATTCATTCAATTCACTAAGTTTTTGACTATTTTTATTTGCACTTATAGGAATAAACTACAGCAGAAGAGAGAAAAAAAGAGAAAGCAAAGGAGGAAAGAACAGAAAAAATTCTAAATCAATTCCTTATATTATATAAATATATCAGAATTGTCTATGATGCTCTTCCTCCTCTGTCTTTTTTTTTTTTCAGTCAATTTTAGCCTTTTTTTTTTTTCCAAGTCAATTTTAGGCTTAAACTAATTAACTGATATCTTTCTTTTCCAGACATTTCTTAATTTGAAACTGCACATATTCATTCAACTCATGAATTTTATGTAAATTGTAAAGACGATTTAATCTTATGCATAGTGAGAAAAAGAAAAAAAAAAGGTTCTGTGAGATAATGGGTGTACTAATTAGTTATAGAGAGTTCATTTCTGTCTTCAATGGACATCACTGATTCACTGCCATCTTTAAAAAAAAAATCAGATTGACCTGACCTAGATTTTCGGATTGGGTCGGGTCGAACTCAAACACTGAACAGTTTGATCAGGTTGCAAGCCTAATTATAAGATAAATTATAAAATTATTTAAAGGAATATAATTAGGCATCCTTTTGAATCTAGAGTTGATATGAATTCATCTCATCTCATTTTATTTAATCATTATAACTTTATCAAATTTTTACATAAAATATAATAAAAAATTTAATTTTTTTAAATTTTAAAATAATAATAATATAAAAAATAATATTTTATTAAACTTCTCATTTCTAACTCACTATCAAAACCTAACCTAAGTAACAAATAAATCGACACAAACCAACCTTTCAATTTATACCAAGGCGTTATTTGGATTTGAGAGTTTTGAAAGATTATGAAAACAGTGTCTGAAAAAATGAGGGACGAATTATTTGGATTTGAGCTATGAATGTGACAATTTTAAGATGTAATTTTTCATTTCGCGTTAAAAAATAGGAGCGAACGCTTAAATCCAGAAAGGTCTTGTCCATTATTCAATCCAAAGGCTCTATCCAAAGCACAGGCTCGCTCCCTGCCCTAGGCCGAAGCGCTCAATCGTAGAAAGATTTTTCAAGCCATTCTCGGGATTTGTAATCCACCGCGAAAATGGATTCCGATGGTAACTTGTAACCATTCCCGAATTTCCTCTCCTCTCCCCCAAAATATCCGCGGAAAAATAGAGAGAATCAATCTTTTTCCAATTTCAACTTTACAATCTTTACTATTTCCTGCCTCCGAATCTCTGGGAAATCGATTATTACATTTATTTTATTTTTTAATTTTCCCTCTCGGGCTTAATTTGGAATTCTTTGAATTTGTGGTCTGCATGAAATATTCTTAGGGCAAAGAGGTTCTACAAATCCTACGGCCTTGCTCCAGTCTCTCTTGAGCAAGAGGGAGAAGCTTCAAGAAGAGCTCCGGAACATCGAAAAGCAGGTAATTCGACTCTATTTGGTTGCGAAGAAAACTAAGCAAAACAAAATGGAAAGTAAAGAACATAATGTGGGTTTGTGCTTTTTATCTTTTAATTGTTTTGGGTAAGTAAGGTTTATGCTTTTTATTATGCCCTCTTTTTGAAAATGCAAAGCACAGTGAAGTGGTTGAATTCCCAATGGTTTCATTTTCTTTGTTTTCCTTAATTTAATGATTTACTTCTTTATTCAGTACACTAATTTCTTGCAAAACACCCATATTCATGTATTCTTTCTAAGTATAACTTTTGAGCCAAGCTAAAGATTACCCTTGTTATCAAATTGTAGGTTTATGAGCTAGAGACGAGCTACTTGCATGATTCCAGCCATTTTGGGCACGTATTGAAAGGTTTTGAAGGCTTTCTTTCTTCGTCCAAGAACACAACAAAGTAATTGAATTCTAGACAGTAAATGCACCGATTCCTTGCCATGCAAATACATATCCCTTTTCTCCCCTGGTGATTTGAATGCGAATTGTATGTTTTTCTTTTCTAATTGTAGTGGTTGTTGATCTGCACCACATGGAAAGAGATTCTGGTCAACGAATTGGGCATGTTTGAATGGAAAATTTACTCTTTTATGGGTGCAGATGATGTGTGAAGATCATAAGCAGCTCCTCGTTATGTTGCTTGCAGGGTTGTAGCGCGAGTTGTCTTACAATATATGTAAACAATATAATAAAGCTTGAAATGACAAACTGCAACTGGTTGTGAGCTCACTCTTCTTTTTTTTTTTTTAATGAGGAGGGAACTTTTGTTTGATAAGTAGAATATCAGGAAGGAACCTGATCGTTGGTGTAAAGATCAGGAGACATTTAAAATTTCTTTAGGAAGCTATAGGCATGTTGAAGGATAATTTGTAGAAGTTACACTTTAAAAATTAATTTGAAACCAAAGTTCATAAAATATTTCTTCTTTCATATCTTGTAGGGAGTGAACTGCTGAACAGGCAGACAAAGAATTGTATGAACAATTGCATATCAAATCTGCTGCTTTTGGATATTTTGATATCAGATGAGAATCATGAACTTTTCATTTTAGTTCTAAAACAGACACTTGAAGCTTCGTAAATTACTTGCTTTTTATTGCTATTTCTGAAATACCTTATGATTTTGCACTTAATATATCAATTATTTTGTCCTTTCCAAAATAAGTATGTATTAGAAACTTCAATAGCGTGATTGTTGACTTGATTTATTAATTGCAATCATATTACCAAGACAACGTTGCTTCTTATGTACAAGGTATTCTTACATATGTATGCATTGTTTCGGTGCTTGCAGTGAATGTGAAATATGAAATATTCAAGTGTGACTTTTGACTAGATTTTTGTGACAAAAGTTTTGCCTAAAACTGTTCCTGCAGCTTAAAGAGGTCCAGGAAATTCCAGCCTGAAGATAGACTCTTCTCATTGTCTTCAGTTACCTCACCAGCAGTATGTATTGAATTTCACATTATATTTGATGAACTTCTTCAAGATCAAACAGAATTATCTTCTTGTTGATGCTGAAAACTCCATGTTAGACTGAATGCCATTGATCTTGTTCACCTTTAACCTCGCAACTTTGCTTATGTGAAATTGAACTCTAGATGTAGATTGGGCTTGCACCCAAGGCAGATATAGGGTTTCCTCCTAGCTAGTTGTTTTTTCTTTTATACACCTTGTGTACTTGGATACACCTATTGATATTAATCAAATTTATTTATATAAAACAAAAAAAGATGTATTTTAAATAGGGGTGGAAATATGTGACACTACCCGATAACCCAACACGAACACATCATGATAATAACGGGTTTGAGTTTAGTCTTAACGGGTTCGGGTCAAATCGGGTTAGCCTGTTAAGACACGATTGCTTAACGGGTTGATAACAGGTCAACCTGTTTTGACCCGTTATAACCTGTTATGACCTATTAAGAAAGTTAAAGTTACAATTATACCTTTGTACCTAAAAGTAAAATTGTTGGGATTATAATTTCGATATTTTTATTGTTTGGATTGTAATTTTGGACTTGTAGTTAGTTTTATATTTTTTTATAGATATTGTGATTTTAACATTAATATAAAATTACTCTAAACTTAATCAGGTCAAACGGGTTAATTTTGGGTCTGTTCAACTCATTTTCATAAACGGGTTGAAACGGGTCGGATTGGGTCGTGTTAACCTATTTCGTGGTATTAACTAACGGGTCTTGTCGTGTCGTGTCGTGTCAACCCGTTATGTTAATGGATCGTGTTAGGGTTTGAGATTTTCACACGATAAGCTTAACGGGTCGTGTTTAGGTTGATCCATATAGTATAATATACATACATGTCTTGATACGACACGAACACGATCCGTTAACACGATTTGACACTCCTAACTTCTTAAAGGGCATTTTACAAAATATGTCCTAAAGCATTGAATCTGAAATCATTTTCTGGTTCAGATAATTGGGGATGAGAAAAATAAAAAGGGGTGTGGGATGTCCAATGCGATCACATGTTGAAGGCAAGTATATGTTTTTCAAGTGAGAAATGATTCAAATAAAGTTTAGAGATTGGAAAAAGTTTATTCGAAGCTATATTTTCTGAGAAATATAAAATTTGATGATGTATTAAGACTCATTTTACCCTTCTCACTCTGGGAATCTATGCTCATACATTTAATTGAAGGGAGCATAAAAATTAATGCAGAAATACCATGGGGAGATTATGAAGTACAAAGTGGTCACCTCACAATCTATATGTATCATATGAATCTTTTTCTGCCCCTTTTCCTTCCTTGAATGAGTTTGCTTCCCTTTTATCATGTTTGTGCGATGTTTATTCTGTTTTCTACCAGAAGCTGAAATCACGAAATGGTTATGATGAGGCTGCTTCTCACATAGGGTAGAGATATATTCAGACTTAACAGGACTGATCTCTTAAATTGTTTTTCTATGTTCAGGCTGAAGAACTTGGAGTTGGGCGCGATGGTGAACCCATATCCATTGTTTTACATATATTTCTTCGCTAAAAAAAGAAAAGGGTTGGAAATTCCATAATTCTTATATGTTTTCCCTCTTCTTTCTATTCATTGCAGATGGAAGATCCGATTTTGGTCCAGGTCGGTCTAAGGGCGGAAGCTTCCCCACCAATGGCCAGTAAGTGTACCTTTCCATCTCAATGCATTGAAGTACTGAATATCAGTAGAAAAAAAAGAAAAAAAAAAGATGTTTAAAAATCATAATTAATTATACTGAATTTTCCATTCATGAGAAATTCTTTTGGAATCTTTCAATGCATAACGCAAACCATATTTTAGGGGGAAGCCAAAGAAGGGAAGAACAGCATCAAGAGATGGAAAGAGAATCAGGCCATCAAGTGAACAAGAATTTGACGAGGAAGATGATCCTGATTTGAGCTTGAGATGAACTGTACTTGATGAAGGAATGGCTATACAAACATTCAGTGTAATTGTAGGTTATAGGAGTTAAAAGAGAGACTTGTGTTGTACTGTATCCTAGGAAGTTTCTCTTTAGGTCAGGCTGACTAGGTTGATTCAGGATGGCTGCATTGCATAATTAGCTTGTCTTTAGCAATGAAATGCCTCCTTAATTTATGTATTCTTTTCACCTTAGGGTTCTTACCCAATTCTGTTTCTCTTCCAATTGAGGTGTAAGTATTATTGTATAATCGGGAAAAAGAGAGAGTGAACGGATTAGATTAGGTAATAGATATATTTCGTCGTCACAGTTTCAATAAGGTGATGCAGATAAACCCCCCCCAAAGCAACATAAAAGCGCACACGCACGCACGCCCATCTTTTCTTTTCTTTTTAATTTTCTTGACTCGGCCTTGTTTGCTGTGTGTGTGTGTGTGTGGACAGGCAGCGTGGTTCTTAATAAAATTAGAAGAAAGTTTCAAAGTTATGCACAGGCAACCTAACTCGGGAAAGTACGAACCACAAGAAAACCTTACTACGGAGGGTTGAAAATTGGCGGAATGATTTGTTTATTTGAAAAGGCCTTGTTGGTTCTGTAGTGAAGGACTTGGGAACATATTCCAGAAAGAATGACTTTTGATTGCTATGTACATTCGAATGGCTCTTCTTTTAACCCTCCCTGTTGAGGAATAATTTTACATTGGCTGTGGATAAGGTTTTGGGCATGTTTATAAGCAATAAGCAATCATCTCTTGTAAAACAGATTTTATGAGATGAGTTAAATCTATTAATTTCTTCATAGTATCAGAGCCTGTCACAGGACGAATGGGGGTCCACACTATTTATCCCGTGACAAGGACCAGAAAAAATACTGGCCTGCACGTGAGGGAGGGTGTTGAGGAATAATCCCACATTAGTTGTGGACAAGGTCTTGGGGCATGTTTATAAGCAATGAACAATCTTCTCTTATACAATCGGTTTTATGAGATGAGTTAGGCTCATGAATTTCTTCCCTCTCTCCCTCCCTCACGTATCCCTTGACTTCATATTTCGTTCTTCATATCTTCAAGAATCACCACCTGACTAATCCTGCTAAAACGATGCACATCATCTTTTGATATAAGAGTTCAACAGGAGAGATACCAAGAGAACTTCTCTCTCTCTCTCTCTCTTTTGTATTGGATTATCCATAAGTACAGCACTCATCCTGGGCTTCATATGCCAATACCACTCGATAAATTTTCCAAGAGAGAGATGCATTTTGCGTCTTGGTTTTGCAATCGCATCTTAAATTACTAAAATTGACATATTACTGTTTACAATATTAAATTATTAAAAGCGGATATTCTGAATCCTTTTTTAAGATTCGATCTTTAAAACTGTGTTACGGTCAAATTAATGCAGGTTATCGATTTGAACTAATCTGAGGATCTAATGTATGGTTTTGAAATTATATAATTTTTCCCCATTTTTCATTATAACTTGTCACACTTCCATGGGCTTGCTTCTGTCAAATTTAAAGCCTGAAATGACAAGACAACGACAAAGTATACACAAATGGGCCACCGCTCGTCCATTTATTGGACTTTTATAATTATGGGATACCCCTTAACATGATGGTACATGGTTTCACATTAGCAGTTTGAGTTTCACGTACGATGATGTTATTGGTTTTCTTCTCTGAATTGGCAAAGACTTTCGAAATTCCCTCTGCACCAAGACATCAAGAAAGCATATAGATCCCGCTTTAAAATATTAGGGATATTGAAACTTTAGCCCACCAATTCAACACCCATAATTTACAGTTAATGTATAACAGACTGCATCATACCTAATCCCCGTTTTCCCGGTCGAGTATTACCTAACGCTTTGATATTTCTTCAATCCCATGCATGCATGCATTATGATCAATCCAAGTTTGCCTTCAGCAGTAGTCGGATCTCTGTGTTTCCTCCCTGAGATATATATTAGAATTTGCAAACCTTATCTTAAACTACAGATGTTTGAATTTTTGCTGCATCAAGAACGAACGTACGCGTTTGATGCTGCCTACAGTTGACATGGGTACACCATTGAGTGGATATGATGCAGCTTGCATGTTCGCACGCATATTAATTGCCAATCTAGAAACGATGAAGTGATCATACTGATCAGATCAATATGTTTCATTGCTGAGTTGACGTGCTTGGCGCAGGTGACAAAATCAACCTATCCATGGAAAATCTAAAAATATGCACTAATTTTAAATTAAATTAAACACCGTGCCTTTGTCACATTGCACATGCTGGGAGAATTAACCCAGTCATTGATATGACCCTAGCTAATTATAATGATCGTGGGTAGATTTTTTTGGGTTCAAGATTGGTTGGCTAGCTCTGGGAATCATTCAAATTTTATCCATTTGAAGGGGTCTGTGTTAGTATGCATTTCGAGAAAATATTTAGGGAGTGGAGGACAAAAGTTAGAACAGTACTAATTAATTCCAATAGAATAAAATAAATCCAATAGGGTCGAATAAGAGCATAATTAATGAGTGATTACAAGGTTAGCCAGATAATTTAATAACTTCAGGTAATTAAGGAAGGATATATATATATATATATATATATATCTATATACAAAATATGAGATTTCCCATTTAGGAGTACGTACGCTATCCCCTTAATTTACTTGTTCTGTTTTAGTTTTTAACTAAATATATAGAGAAATTCTATTCATCATCATTCTTTCAACATCCTATGATGTGACATTAAATAATAGATTTACAAGTGTAATATAATAAATAATCTCTAATCATCTAATTATACATTAAGGAATGATGAGAGGATGATGATAAAAAAAATTATGAGTGGCATTACTCATATAAATATATATATATATATATATATATATTCTGCGCAACATATTTCTTTCTATATATGATCAGACGTTCGAGCATACAATTTGGGGGCTCTTTCTATATATGATCAGACGTTCGAGCATACAATTTGGGGGCTCTATACATGACTTTCGAATACCAGTTACAAAAATATTTTGTTTTTTTATTTTTTATTTTTTAACCTCAGGATATTCTATAATAATATATATAAATATATATATATATATATTTATATATCGATGTGTCAAAATCCAAGAAATACAGAAGTAACTAATTTCATATATATAATGCTTCTTTTTGACAAGACATGCAGTTTAATTAGACTTCATTTGATCTCCTACATATACATATATGTTGTAAAACTTATCGACATTTTTATATTGGCTGTGATTTAAAATCAAATCACCAGATCAAGCCATGCATTCGCCTTCTTAGAATCATAAATATATATATATATATATATAGGTCCAAGACCATCGATTACTTCAGACCTCATGATCGATCGCCATACCTCCAGGATGGTGTGTGGCTCTCACGTGTCGTCACAGTCGTTGTTTTTGTATTTTATTTTTCTCCAAAGTTGAAAATGTGGATCTATATCTTTCTAAGATGTAATCTGTTATTTTTTAATTTTTTTAATTTCTGTAATATCTTTTGTTTTAGAAAAAAAAAAGACACATAGTCTTTAGTACTTTCATCCATAGAGTGTGTCCTCTTCTCCGTCTTGGACGGAGTATGAAGTTTGGTTAACTCTGTCTTGGACAGAGGTGTGCTATCTCTCAAACTTTAAGTTTGTAGAAGTTTGCAATTAGAATTAGACGATTTTAATCACGATTAATGTGTACTAGACAGCTATCAATATTGTAGTTTGCTTATAATATATGTTTCAAGTTAAGTTTATAATGTCCGAATGAATGCACTATATATATATATATATATATATATATATATTTTAATCACAGTACTTGTGTTAAATGAGCTGCTTGGACAACGGGAAATTTCTCGACACGTGCATACAATAAAACATGCCGTGAATAACAGTGCTAAAAAGATAGAAGAGCCGTAAAGGAATCGATTATGATCACTAATGTACAGATTATGACATCATGCATAAAGTTAGTGGCCCGGCTGGGGATAACATTATCAGTTTAAAGAAATTAATTAAGTGGGATGACCAGACTACTGAAATTCTTGATGATTAGTCAAAATATTGGAGTATTATATATATATATATATATATATATATATATATCAAAATTGTTTTCAGTCGGCCGGGTAAAACCCTACTAAATCTTAATCATGTAGCCTTGATTGTATTTAGAATATATTGAAGGCTACAGTACGATAAAAGATGAGTTAACCTTGAAGTACTACTACCACTTGTAAACTAGAGAATGGGATATATTAAATATTAATCGTGTATGCATGGTTTGCGATCGAAGCTTGTACTTTAGCATTCTATAGATTCATTAATTTATTGGGAAGTAGTTCTTTTCTATTTATTTCGTACGTCTTTGACTAATTCTGAGTTATGCAGACATATATAATTAACTTATAAAATATTCATGCATATCTTATATATTGCATGCTTTTAATTTCATGTACAACATCTAAATATTATGCATCTATCTACATTAACGTGCATGCATGCTAGCTAGAGCTGTAGGCAGCAGAAAAATGCAACACCAAGCATATATATATATATATATATATATATATATATATTATAGATGATGGATATTCTGTCAATTTGTCTTTTATTGTTTTCGTTCTTTAATTGGCTGCTTGTTCGTATAGCATGAGTCTTTCTCTGGAAATATTAAATCTACAGAGAAAGTAAATTTAATATTGTCTACAAAATAAATAAAAAGCTACAAAATATAATTTTAATCTAAAAAATCATTAGCTCGAATTTGAATGAGTACAAATTAAAAACGACGTGCACAATGCAGATTTGCTAGCTGAATTGACAATAGCCCACAATATTGACTTGACCATTAATTGTCTGTTCTGTTGGCTCCCCAATCTGGGCAAGTACCATTCATTTGCTAGCTTGACTTGACCCGAACAGCTCACGTGCATATTCATCCGTGAGAAGTACTCATTTTAGAGAAATATATTATAATTATATAAAAATAAATTATATTTATAGTCAATAAGTACATAAACGATCCGTATTCTTTTTTAAAGAGCGTATAAAAATAAGACTCATATAAAAAATTAATTTTTAAATAATAATTTTTAATTTTTTTAAAAAAATATACGATATTTACGTAACTTATAATTATATCTAACTAATATTATTTATTTATAAAATGATATGATTTGATATCATATATGCTATATTTTAAAATTATTTTTAATATAAAATAGATTTAACGAACCACTCACGCGTGCGCGTTGCGCACATATATATATATATATATATATATACATTCTCTGTAATTCCGAATAATAATTAAGATGGCATGTGCGATACATAGGAAACAGCTTATTAGTAATTTTCTGTTAAACCCATACTACCATGTCAATAAAATGTAATAATAAAGGTTCGTATATTGTAGATAATTGTTGGGGTAGAAAATTTGCAAAAAAGCAAAAAAACGGTGCATTAATTACGATAGCAAGGCTTTTTTTTTTTTTTTTTGGGTGTATTAGACATCAGGCCACACGATTTTAGAACGAAAAGGATTTGGTAATGAAGGCTGCAGGCGTATGGCCAAGCCTTTGGTCATAGACCACAAACGTGCATATCTATATATATATATATATATATTGGTCAAAATTTGACTGCATAATTGAAATTCCATATTCCGGCTCGTTTCCTACTCTTCACCAAGAGTTCTTATTTATTTTTGGTTCTTTTTTCGTAGTTGAAAACAATGTTTTAAATTTTAATACGCATAGAATAGCTATATATGCAGCCGGAGTCATATCTTTTTGTAATCATTATTTTTTTGGACTATGCATATACATGTACCCATTATTCAATTTGCTATATATATATGATCAATATGCATGTGGAAGTCATGGCCGCATTCCATTTTAATTTTCCTTTTGGAAGGAGAACAGGATTTCAATTTTATTATACTTATTTTTAATAAATAAATACATTTTCACAAAAGAAATAAAAGTTTTGGGCGTACTTTTAGCCACGTTCGTATTATCTATATATATATATATATAGAGAAATTCTATTTGCAGTCCCCACTTGGGGATTACATGTGCAAGCTCCTTATTAAATGAGAAAAAATATCATTTCAGGAATGATAGTTTTGTAATTTTAAAAAAATTTAAAGATAAAATTGCCTAGGCTTGCATTGCAGTCTCCAAATAGAGACTGTATCTAGCATTGCTCATATATATAATAATATGAAAATTTTCAGTTAATTAAATTAATTGAGAAATTCCTATTAATAAAGGTCTCCAATGTCTTGTTCTCTTACAATGATATTATTCATTGACTAGTCCAGTCAAACCAATCGGCTTGTCCAATGAGGAAATGGCAAGTCATTTTATTGGCAATGTTCCACGTACCGACGAGATACACTTGTCCATGTGCACTTTGCAACCAAATGCCATGCATTAAGAGGACAATGATGAGTTCATCACCATTGTCGCTGTATTTGACTCTGGATCGCATCCTCGCAGTATCGTACGATGATCATTAGTCTTATGAGTTTCGTCAAAAAATATTAACAATTATTATCCTAGCTAATTTCCAGTGGCACGTACGTGGCTATTTGATCGATCAATTTCCTCCTATTGACCAAGTCAAAATGACAAACTGTCTTTTGTTCTTTGTGGTACTGTTTATGATTCAAATACACAGAAATTAAATGGGGCAAATCTAATCGCACTAAACTCTCTCTTAATTGATTACCTGTATGTATAATTTAATCCCAATTCCATTTGGTAAATGCTAACCTCCCTAATCCTATCCATGAACTCTTACATGCATTCATGTCCAATCCTCATGTATATATGTATCCCCTAGTCTGCATGATCGAGAAACTTGAATGTAATTCTACTTTGAGGTCCTTTGACATCTCTTTATGAGATTAATGTCAATGCAATTGCAAGTGTTCTCCACTAAACTCCAAAATTTGGAGGGCAAATACATATAGTTGGGTATATTCGACTTACTAACCTGCATGCATCATAGATTTAGCTTGATTTGATCCTATTCTCCATCGTGTCACTCTGATTAGACTGCGCGTGGATGGCAAGAAATTTCACACATTCACCCAAATAAGAAAGCTAATCCATATTCAAGATAATGAGATCATAGTGCAAATTAGTCTAAAGCTGGAATTTTTAAAAATATATACCATAACGAATCGGCAAACTATATAATTCTTTGTACAAACATGCAGCTTTGAAGATAGATAAATATAATATGTAAACTCTACAACATTTAATACTTTCTATATGCAACTAAGGGCTCGTTTGAATAGTGAGATGAGGTAAGATGATATGATTTTAAATGAGTTGAATAAAATATTATTAAAATATTTATTATTATTATTATTATTATTTTAAAATTTAAAAAAGTTGAATTGTTTACTATATTTTGTGTAGAAATTTAAGAAAATTGTAATAATGAGATGAAATGAGATAATTTCTGTATCCAAACGATTCCTAAATGTTATAAAATTATTGAAAAAAATCTCCAAATCATGTTAATGATGTTAAGTAGTGCATGGCAGCTATAAACAAGATAAAAATGCTAATAAGAAATTATATGCATGGAAGTGCATGCTGAGTCGCTGACTGCCCACCATGCATTTTCATATCTGATGTTGTAATTTTCATTTAAATAATCTAATTTTGAGGAAAAGATATTTAAAAAGTAAGGGTTTTATATATCGCACGGGTTCGATCGATCTCTTCAGTAGAAAACTAGTAATTATGAAGAGAGTACTAAATGTCAAAAAGGGCGTCTTTTTGGCTGCGTTTTGTAATATAAATGTTTATTCTATAAAAAGAGGAACGATCTTCCATCTGACTCACTTCCTCGTGTGCTTTCAGCAGTCGCTAAAAGTTAAAACCTAAGAGTTAATTGCAATACTATTAATTGTATATATTTAGGTTTATTTTTCTTCGTGAGGGGAGAGATCCAGCTCCTTCCCGGAAGTTGCCAAGAATGAAATAATCCTTATGATGCTCCTTTTGTCTTGATCTGTTCAAGCTACTTGCGGAATGTGGAATATTTCAACTATAAATATCCAAACCAGGGCTAGGAAGATTTTGAGCTCACGGATCTCATTTGAAAAAGTAAAGGGAAAGAGCATTTGAGAGAGTGCGAAAAGACTTGGAGAAGAAATATTTGAGATCATCATGGTGAGAGCTCCTTGCTGTGACAAAGTCGGTCTAAAGAAGGGGCCTTGGACTTCTGAAGAAGATCAGATTTTGATCTCCTACATCCAAAACTATGGCCATGGCAATTGGCGTGCGCTTCCAAAGCAAGCCGGTAACTACAAATTCCTACCTGTTTTTCTCTATGAACAGGTCCAGGCCATAGAGATATCATCACTACATAGAATTAATCCAACGAAAAAGTTTCAAAGAAGGGATAAAAAAAAGAGATATACATGTTTAATTAGGGTATATGAAAACTGGGAACTAATCATTAGTTATCTTAATAATGATCTGTTTGCCCATTTCCTCTGTTTTGTGTAGGTCTGCTACGATGTGGGAAGAGTTGCAGACTCCGCTGGACAAACTACTTGCGGCCAGATATCAAGAGAGGAAACTTCAGCAGAGAAGAAGAGGACACAATCATTAAGTTGCATGAAATGCTAGGGAATAGGTATGCATCAATACTGGAGTAGTTTTTCAACTTTAAGAGAATATTGTCTTTCTTTCTGGTTATTTCATAAATAAATTCATTGGTGCCGACACGAACCATAAGAGACAGTAAATTTATAAGCAAGTCATTGTATTTATGCTAGGGAATAGGTATGCATAAATCTTGATAGAGATTCTATAATCCAAAAGCTTTCAAGTAGTCTTTTCAATCAGTTGGAGGTCACTGGAGCCATTGCTACGAATGTACTAGTCTTTTTTTCACATGTAGTGGGGACTAGAAGCCATTGCTGGCCTGAAGAAAAAAAAGGAAGATTTATCTCTTAAGAAAATCAAGTAGTGGGGCTGAAAGATTCTCTAGGTTGACCCGACATGCAGGCTGCAACAATATTGTTGCGCGCAGCACATGCAGCCATGATACATGTCTATATTATGTGCATGATTGTGAGAATTAGAATCTATTAGCTAGTTATTTAATTGTATAAATAGAAATAAGCTTTTCTTCTTCTGGCCGCCACTACTTCTACTAGCACATACAAATCAACATCATTAACGAAACTTTTTTTCCTCCATTTTTCAGGTGGTCAGCCATTGCAGCTAAATTACCAGGACGAACTGACAACGAAATAAAAAATGTCTGGCACACCCACTTGAAGAAAAGACTGAAACGAAACCAGACAAACCCAGAAACCATCCTGCAGTCTACGAACTGTGATTCCAATGCCCAAAGCCAATCGCAATCCTCCAACTTTAATCTTGCTTCCCATCAAGGGTTTGAGAGTCCAGCATACACATCAACTTCACCTCAACCATCTTCTAGTGATTTTTCATCGGCCACGGATGCCTCAGTTACGTTAAACATGGAACCAAATCACAATTACATGATGAGCCATATTAAGGCTGAAGACATGGACTTGTCGGGAACTTTTCCTGAGATTGATGACATTAGTTTGTGGTTTGAACCACCACTGCCCGAGAACACCATGGCGCCGTTTGATTTACCGGGGATCACCGATGAATCACAAGCTCAGTATCCGCCCTTCAATTCAATCGAACAAGTGGAACCAGGCTATCCTTATGGCTCAATTATTGACGATGGCATGGAGTTCTGGTACAACCTTTTCATCGGAGCCGGGGGTTCACCGGAATTATCAGAATTTTGAAAGTCTCTCTTTCTGTTTGGCGGTTTGGAGGATTTGATCAATGGCTTTCATGGTATCACGTTTTGACCGTTGCAACAACGAAAGGACAGCACTAATGTTTAGTGTGGGGCAGATGTGTCTCCAAAGTCCAAAAGCTGTAATTAATCATCCATTGAAAAACTAAAATCAGGTCTTGGCAATGAGGAAAAATACATCTAAACTAGCCGGTAACAATTGTGGTGAATTGAAAGGAATTATAGGGAAAAAAAGAGATTAATTACTTAGAAACAGCTTTGTAAAGTGACAGGAGGACTGCGTACAGATCAAGAACAGAGTATATATATATATAATATATCTTCGCATTCTAATCTTTCATTGAACAAATAAATTATGCTTCTTCAGCTTATCCTTGTCAATTTTTTAGTTACCATAATATATATATATATATATATATATAATGAAGATGACAACAATGAATTAATTGTACGTTGCATTTCATGGCATTAATTTTTGTTCGTTCGAGGAATATGAAGTTCTTTCTTTGCTTTGGATAAATTATTTATTTGATCTGATCGTGGAAAATGAAAAGGAATAAGATTTTTTCTTTGCTTGGGGTAAATTGTTGAGTTGGTCATAGAAGATTAAGTTCTGGTTTGGTTATACATTTCAAATGAAATGAGATGAAATATTGTGTTGAAAGTTGAATAAAATATTATTATAATATAATTTTTATTTTGATATTTGAAAATGTTGAATTGTTTATTATATTTTGTGAGAGAGTTTAAAAAAATTATAATGATTATATGAGATGAAATGAGATAGTTTAATTTTATGTGAACAAACCAGCCCTAAAGAATTTTAACTTGCAGCTGGTATTTGAATTAGTCGATTTGACAAATAACTGGCCTGAAATTAATAAGATTTCAAGGTGTACAACGTAATAAATAGCATTATAATTGATCATATAACAATCTCAGAAATGGGACAGAAAAGAAGTAATTAATTGCTATTACGGAAGATTAAAATCTAGATTTTAATGCAAAAAAATAAAAAAATAAATGTAGATCTTAAAACTCATCTTCGCCATTAGACTCATTCTTAATAAGTGAACCAAAAGTTGGAATATTTAATTGAATTCAAGAGCTCAGTTATGATGTCAGGTGAAGAGATAGATTTAATTGCTTGTATTATATTATTAACACTCTCTTTAATGAGTGAGCTCAATATACATGTGTAATATTTAATTGAGTGAGATAGAGTACAGAGTCAAATTTAAATTCTTGATCTTTGTTTTGATAGTATGTGAAATTATTATTTATTTAAAAAATTTAAGTTTACGAGAAGAAAGAGATTTTATTATTTAACAGTTTTGCTATGCACATTCTGGTGAGAAAGGCAAGAACCATGGTCTATTGACTATTCGACTTCAAAGGAGCAAAAATCACAAATAACGCATGCAGATGAAGGAGGACGACCATTAATGCATGGAGCAAAGAAATTGATAAAAAAAAAAAAGAAAAGAAAAGAAAAGAAAAGAAAAGAAAAGAAAAGAAGAGAAAATGATGGATACAGATAAAGAGATTGAGAATAGACTTGCCAACCTTTGCTGACTATGTAAAGCTTATACACCCAATCATAAAACTGCGTTGATTGAGAGAACAGGCCAGACCGCCATTAAAACAGATATCACGTATTTAATTAGTTTCAATGTATTTGGCTCCTTTTTATTTTTCTGTCAACGTGACTACTTTAAACACTAACCAACAACAGTATCACTTCACCTTGCTAATCAAACTTGGAAAAAACATGAAAGGTGGAATAGAGACGGGAATGGCTCTCTCTTTAGATATGGCCTCTGGGATCTTTATATATTTTCCACTACCCCATCAGTGTACTACTGCCTTTTCCATTGGAGTTTGATCGTTTACTCATCACAATTTCTAGTCTTTGCTGGAGTTGATCGTTTACTCATCACAATTTCTAGTCTTTGCTAATTAATTATCTTATGCTACTTCCTCGTTCTTTCATAAGGTTTTCTTCCACAATATCTAATGCCAGCCACACTTTTTTTTTTTTTTAAACGCCACTGATTACGCATGCAGTTCTATCTCTTGTGGTTTCTTTATAATTTTACATCAAATGAAATGCAAATACTTTACATCACCAGGTTAAAGTAGTACTATATCCTAGGATTGAATTGCCCCCACTCCCCCACTCCCCCAGAAAAAAAAAAAAAAAAAAAAAGAAGATATTTTCTAAAGATGAATTAAAAAATCACTATTTTTATGGGATTTTCCAGAATTTCTCTCATAATTTCATCGATTTTGACTGCCATTTGCTGCTTTATTTCTTCTTTTTTTTTTTCCTTTCCCTTTTGACCCGATGTGTTTAAAAGTCACTGCACTTGGATTTATTATTCTAAAGTTGATTCTACTTCTACGCACATCTTGTTAAATACTTAACCGGTGTTTCATTATTTTAAAAGTCTTGGCCATTGCACTCTATCCCGCTTCATATCCTTTTTCCTGTTCCTTAACTTAATTCAAATGGGATTATTCCATGGAATTCTCATACCGTGTCAAATAAGTTTTCAACCAAAAGCTAAATAAATCAATATCACGACCTGGAACCGGAGGGATGGAAGCGATTGAGATTGGCCAGGTGCCTGGAGGGTTTGTTGGGTAACTTCCGCCATTTAATGAGATGATACCTAAAAGCTTGGCCTTTTTTTATTGACGAGCCCAGCAACTCTTGTGTTTATGTTAACCATTTTTGCAGGGGCTGAGTGTTTCTCTTCAACAAAATCCTCGAAAGATGGTCCCATACCAGAATTGATGCCCGACAATGTGGACTGCGAAAGGATGTAGATCACTAGATTGTCTATTATGGGTGTGTGAGCGCAAATTCTACGAGGATTTCTGGGCCCCGAAGGGGATTGATTTCGGTAACCACACACTAGCAATGTTTTGAATACCGTATCGGATATTGTATCGATCAAGATACTGAAATAAAATATTTCAATATCAATACCGTTTCGAAATAGCATTTCAGGATAATATTTCGAAATAGTCGATATATAAATAAATTATATATAAAAATTATATTTCAAAATAATAGTCTATATATAAATAAATTATATATAAATATATATAAATTATAAATAGTCTAGTCTAAATTGAAGATTAAAAAATAAACTTGTAGTTTGAAAAAATGAAAAAAAAAAAAACACTAGCCGAAATATCGGCCGGTACAGGCCGAAATTTAGGCCGGTACGTCTGATATTTTGGCCAGTACGAAATGGATATAGTCCCTGTACAAAACTATGCTCACTCGGTCGCTACAGAGACGATCGAGGGACCACTCTTCAACTAGCAAAGTTGATTTAGGAGCAGTTTGAATAGTTAGATAAAATAAGATAAGATGAATTGAGATGAGATAATTTTAAATAAAAGATAAAAGTTGAATTAAATATTATTAAAATATTATTTTTTTAATATTATTATTATTTGAGATTAGAAAAAATTGAATTATTTATTATATTTTTTATAAATATTTAAAAAAAATTATAATAATAAAATGAGATAAATTGAGAATATTTCTCAATCCAAATGAACTCGAAGATTATCGCATATCCTCATCATCTATCGGCTAGTAAATTTAATTAAAATTTTCAACCAGTTTATCAAAAAATAAAAAATAAAATGCCAAAAAACTACTTATCCTAACATGCGTGGTATGTCATTAAAAATTAATAATTATGTAAACATGACATTTATAACAGGATAGAAGTACTACCGGTCATCTATGCTCTGAAAACGCCAAATAATTTTTCCAACGGCAACAAGTGAAGGATGATTTCTGGTGCTGAACAGCTGCAGACTACCGTCTAAAAACCACTGCCTTTAGTTTCTGATTATCTGGACAAGTGTTAACTTATAACTAATTATCTGAATTAAGTTAATACAACACAATTAAAGATGACGTTAATCTTGTGCCAAGCTTGTGCCAACTCCTCAATAAAATAAGAACAGTGCTGTTCTCCGCTCAGAATAACCCGCTCTAAGTAACCGACAGGTTAAATTGGCCTTTTCATTTTTTTATTTATTTTTTTTATTCAATTTTTTTTATCATTTTAAAATATTTTTAAAAAAATATAAAAAAATATCAATACACTAATAGTAACTTTCTTAATTATTAAATAAAAAAAATTAAAAATAAAATAAATTACATGATTTGTCAAAATAAAAAGACAAATTAAGTAGGAAAAGTAACATTTTTCATAAAATAAAAACATCAGTAACACCAGCCAGGGAAGTTATGAACGGATTCATCGCAATCAGGAACGGCTAGCACATGGCAACCATCAAAATAACCAGTCATCAAATCCCAATTACGCAAAAGGGGGGAGAACCAACAAAAAAACCCACAAATTATAGATCCACAAAGCCACTTCAAATGTTCAAATGTGCATTTGATAGCACGTGATATAAGGATAACCGTTACAAATTCAACCGTCCGAGTAGAAATGAAAGCTGCGACAAATATAAAATCCAAAGAAGCAGCCTCTCCATCATTAACAGTTTCTCTAAATCTTTAACAATGGCATTATTCAAAACTGCAAGCTACTTCTAGAGACAAACAAGAAAAAGCCAGACGTAATACCACGTTATATAAGGAACGAGAGCATTCAAGCGAGGCATGAGTAAGCCAAGGCCTTCTCCTCGGTGAGCTCCTCTGCTGTCAAGTCCAGCTTCTTCCTTGAGAAGTCATCGATTGAAAGTCCTGGGCAGATAAAAACGATAACAACAAAAGGTGAGTTTCAACAAAAGAATCCTACACTGAAGACAACCAAAGAGAATAAAATATCCTATTTACAAACAACTTTTTTATATTGAAGCCATTAACAGTACCTGAACATACAACTCAAAATAACAACCAGATCTTAATTTCCATCATTCAAAGGCAATGATAAAGCAGATGGGAGAGCTTTTTTAATTCAACTACACAAAAGGCATAACCCAAGTGCAAGAAGATGGGAGAGCTCAGACGGCACTGTAAAAAGGCAGCAGCAGCCTTGAACCCGAACCTCAACCTCCAACCTCCCCCCAACCCCCCCCCCCCCCCCCCCCCCCCCCAAAAGAAAAATATACTCTCCCTCGACATGATAAAACTTTAAACTGGCTATCTCATCCCTCTTAAAGCTGAGGTCATAGCTTGAACCCTATATGCACGTTGAGCATCATCTAATGCCAATCATTAGTTAATATTGTTGCTACATCTTCAATATAATTGACCTTAAAATCCCAAAATTAGTTGTGTTGCGTGAAATTACCTTTAACTATCGTCCACTCTCCATTGCGGCAAGTGATGGGGAATGAATAAATGAGTCCAGCAGGTACATTGTATGAACCATCAGAGTACACCCCCATGGACACCCAAGTGCCCTGAATTTACAACCAAAATTGTCAATGATAGGAAACCAACTTTTACACAGGATACAATCAATGAACAGAGAGAATATTACGAACCTCTGGGGTTCCTAGGACCCAATCACGTATGTGGTCACAAGCAGAGCTGGCAGCTGACAATGCACTTGACTGCTTCCTAGCTTTGATAATTGCAGCACCGCGTTGTTGAACAGTAGTTATGAACTCTCCCTTCAACCTTTAATAAAGGAACTTATATCAATACAAATGAATTTAAACCAAAAACTCATCAAAATTGAGCATTATCCAGTTTCATACCATGCATCATCAGCAACAAGCGCAGGGACAGGCTTCTCTCCAGATGGTGTTTTCACTGTTGCGTGGCTGACATCAGGATACTGGGTTGACGAATGATTTCCCCAGATAATAACATTTTTAACATCTGAAACCTGAACATTCAGTCTCTCAGAAACCTGACCCAAAGCTCTGTTATGATCCAGTCTTGTCAAACAAGTAATGTTTTTCTCTGGGATAGATGGTGCAAATTCCTTCAAGATCAGTGCATTGGTATTTGCTGGGTTAGCAACAACCAAGACCTGCATGGGAAGCAGAAGCAATAAGTGCACGCTCAAAAAAGTAAATTGGTCCAAATTCATATACAAGAACTTGCTTGTTCATTTTCATGTATGGGCATCACAAAGACACAAAATCGCCTGTCAAGTTCTACTTGACTTCAAACTAATTGGTTTAGTACACAAGAAAGGTTCCAAATTCACAACAGGTGCCACTCCAATCCATGCCAGCTATCATGACTTGTCAAAGTAGCTATTTGAAATTAACTGACCCTGAGTAATGATTTCTTCTTGGTAAGTTTACATGGAGATCTTGAGCCTACAACTTGACGCTCCACCCTTTGCTTACAAGGGAAGGAGGTGCCATTCAAACTAGACATCATTGACCGAAGTGATAAATTTGTAACTACAATCTAAACATCAATAAAACCATCTAGTGCTCAGGGGGCATACATACACGCTTGAAGTTTTCAGAGAACCTTTAGATTTCTACACTGTCACATTATTTGAGTTGATATCAGGATGCATTTAAGAAAAAGGGAGAAAAAATAACGCAAAATTTGTTTCCAGCTTTTAACTGCCATCTGTGCTGCAAGAGGATTTCAGATTTGAGATGGCACATAATAGATGATTAGGTGAATTCAATCATCTTAGACACCAAAATTACCCAAAAATTTATTTTCCATATTTTAAGAAACTCATTCACCTTGCAGTTTGCAGCTGCATGTTTTTCAAGGGCAGAAGCCTGAGACTTGTAAATTGACACATTTTTCGACATCACATCTTTCCTTTCCATGCCTTCTTTCCTTGGGAACCCACCAACCATGATTGCAATGTTAACCCCAGTGCATGCCTCGACAACATCAGTTGTAGCAACAACACCTGTTGATATATCACACCATACGTCAGTCATAATCTTACATATCATTAATATCAGTAAAATGCTGGGGCATCCAGATTCTTGAGTCATTTGACCCATTAAAGAGCATTGCCATACCTTTAAGAAGAGGGAATGCAGCATCCACCAACTCCATGTTCACCCCATTCAATGCCTCTGCAGCAGGTGGGATATCGAGCATGTGCAGGATTACAGGCTGGTCGGCACCCAACATCACTCCCCGAGCAATCATAGGGACAAGTGCATATCCAATTTGTCCTGCAAATCCAGCAATAGATCCTCAGCACATCACTCAAAATATAAATTATAAAGAGAATGTTGAATAGCGGGCAACCACAGAATTACTGTATCAGGTGCTAATGCTACCTTTCTATGATAAAGAATTAAAATAGGAAACAAATAACAAGTTCCCAAGGTTATATTGAGCATGGTACCAACAGTGTCATGTGGATGGTTGAAGAATCATCATGACGATGTTGCTCAAGCTGTAGAACATGTTTTGGCAACACGACCCACACATTGAAAAAGCATTTCGTGTACCAATACTGATATTCTCCTTACCTAAACCTTAAATATCTCGCTCAATTGGTATTTCGTTGTTACCGTGCGAGATTTAATATCGGAGAGTCGAGTCGTTTCACTGTTTTATTCAATTATCGATAAATCATGGATTTGATTAGTGGCCAAAGCAAAGAAATAAATTCAATATTTGGAGGGGGGGAAAAGCATTAACAACACCAACCATCGTGACATAAACCAAATATTGCACCCCAAGCGAAGATCCGCATATTGGATTTTTTTTCATACGATAAACTAAAACTTACCTCTTAGAGTACAGATCACAAAGAATGCAACCGAACCAACAAAATTTACACCAGATTCAAACAACTACATACTCTGTCCAGCTCAATCAGCAAATTAAAAAAAAAAAAGTGTTAAAAAAAGTCAATCACAAGCACGGATCTGCGTTATTGCTTCTTAATCATGAAAAAAAAGTAAAAATGAAATATAGAATCAAAAGATCAGTGATTCTCTTCGCACACATGGGACATTTTGTAGATCGTCATGTACCAGATCTAAACCAATCTCCGAGCAGACTAAATTGAATGCAGAACACCAAAAAATAGTAGGATTGAGTCTCAGACAAAAGCGATGAATCATTAAAAAAATGAAAGTGATAGATCTGATGCAACAAGAAAGTGGTAATGGATTTGATACCTGCGGCTCCAGTAACGAGGACACGGACTGGTTCTTTCGCCATTAGATCGAGATCGAGGGGACTGAGAAACGAATGGGTTTTTCGACGAAGGCGGAATCGGAGAGTGAATCAGTCTAGTACTGGCAGGAGCGAGGGACACAAAGGGGGAACCTTCGGATATATATTGGCGTGGAAATGAGGGGAATGCTGATAGCCGCAAATGCATAAACGTCGGCGTTTTAGTCATGAAAGAAAAATAGCAAAGAGGACGAAGTCGTCAATTCGCTCTTTCCTCTTTTTAAGTAAGTTGTTAACTTTTTTTTTTTTTGATAAAAGTAAGTTGTTAACTTTGTGTTGGTGGGGTGGGAGTCTGACGCGTAGGAGGAATATTCCGCTAAGATGCGCATGACAACGTGTTTGTCCACGGGTGTCAAATAAATCAAATTTAATTTTCAATGTGAGGTGACGTGGCTGTAACAAGAAGTCAAAGGTTAAAAGTCTTTAACAATTCAGTTGGGAACTAATTCAGCTCTTAATTGGGTGGGAGGGTCAATGACCTCTATAAAAATCAATAAAACATAATGGCATTTACTATTTAGGTCCTGCTATTGCCTTTCTTTATTTATTGTTATTATTTATTCTTTTTCTCTTCAAGACAGCCTATACCATTATGGTTGTGACGGAGATATTGATTCCTGCAACAATAGCTGTAAAGAAAAGTACAAGGTGAGATTTGGATAGTAAAATAAGATAAAATAATTTTAGATAAAAATTAAAAATAAAATAAAATATTATTTTTTAATATTATTATTATTTTAAAATTTGAAAAAGTTGAATTGTTTATTATATTTTGTATAAAAATTTAAGAAAGTTATAATGATGAAATAAGATGAGATGAAATATTTTTACTATCCAAACCGTGCTTAATTTTCTTTTTTTCATTTTAGGTATATTTTGAGTGATTTTAGATGTACCATATGAATTAGTATATATGAGAATTTCAAGATAAATAGTAAAAGAAACAACTAAACAAAGAAATCATGAATGTCTTGAAAAGAATAAGATTAGGATTCATGGTGTTAACGTTGTGTTCCGTACGCTTTTGGGCAGGGTTCCAGCAACTTGGGCTTGGACTTTTATACCTACACACTCAAGAAAACAGGGAAATGAGGAGGAGGAGTCGAGGGGGGGAGGCCGGAGAGTCTCCGATGCTTAACTCATTATATCTACTTAGTAGTTTGTGCGAGAGTGCAAGAGCTTAGAGAGTTTTTTGTACCTGTGGGTCGGTTTTTATACGAGATTTTTGGATGGGGACATCCTGTACCTTGCCTTAGGTGGCTCATGTTACTTCGACTGTTGTTTGGTTAATATCCTTTAATGCGACGTGACTCCCTGATTAGACTTTAGCCTGCGAGTGATCATTGTCGAGTCTCTCCATACTTTCTGTCAGGAGATCGAGGGTTAGGTGTCACTGGGGTGTGTCAGGGCAACGAGTCTCATTTGTCCCTATCGTTCGTCTTTCTGGCGTGAGGGTTGCTTCACGGATTGGTTTTGCTTATGGGTTGAGTACTCCGCAGAGGCCCAGTGACTTTTTTTAGAGGAGGGTCGTTGGGCTGGATTGGACTCTCCCCACCATTTTCCCGAGATCCCTCATGAGCTTGTTACTTGGGCCTACATGAGGAAAAACCCCTTTACACAAAGGCATTTTTATGCAAGATGTAAGACTTATGCTGAGAAATTGGTGGATCAAATAGGTCTATAATATTTATTATTGTATATAGAAGAAGAAAACAATTTATTGGGCAACAAATGTTACAATATCAAATTTATAGCTCACTCTATATGCCCGTCTATCTCATGCTCTAAGTCTTCAAATTTACATAATTTCATACCAAATTGATTTTTTACATAGAAATTCATCTCTTGTCTGTAATCGAGCTAAATTAAACATATCTTTGAAGTTATTATATGATAAACAATCATTAAAACATATCATCAATTTGGGTATTGAGGTTTTCTAATTTCAACAATTTAGAAGATTGCATTTATAGACCAAATAGATTTAAGAAAATGTCAACTAACAACAAAGAAAGGGCTTGGGAACCCTCGGATAGTTCGAGATCTTCATCTAATGGTGGAGGAATTGAAGCCCAACTTGGTTTTTCTTATCGAAACCAATCTTAGATCAAGTGAAATGGAGGTTGTTAGAAGGAAATTATGTTTTGAAGTGTGCTTTGTTGTTGATGCTGTGGGAAGGAAAGTGGGGTTGGCTTTGTTATGGAAGCAGGAAGATTGGTTGAGATTTTTAATTTTTCTCAAAGACACATCAGTGCCTGGTTTCAGGGGAGGGGATGAGTAACAGGTGCTTTCTCATTGGGTTTTATGGTCATCATGAAACTGCTAAGAGGCAAGAATCTTGAAAGTTGCTTAATGATTTGTAACCTTGTGTGCACGTCCCTTGTGTGTGTTTGGGTACTTTAATGAAATTATTTTTCAAGATAAGAAGAGAGGGGGTAAGCAAAGGGATGAGAAGTAGATGAAGCTGTTTAGAAAAGTGTTGATGGAGAATTTTCTCAATGATGTGGGGTGTAGGGGGAGTGGTTTACTTGGAGCAATAAGCATTCTGGTGATACCTTTACTAAGGAAATGTTGGATAGGTTCGTAGCCAATCCTACGTGGTTCTCATGTTTCAAAGGGGTTGAGGTTGATGTCTTAACTGGTAGATGTTCTGATCACAGGCCCTTGCAGATGTGTTGGGAAGCTTATCTGCATCTAAGCAGGAGGAAAAAATTCTTGTTTAAGTTTGAGGCGAGTTGGGTGAAGGAGGAGGGGTGTGAGAGTCTGATTGCTAATGAATGGGGGGAAGGGTGAAGTTCTGACAAATCCTTTGTGGAAAGTACATAAATTATTAAAAGGATGCAGTGGTTCTCTCTTGGATTGGGCTAGATACTGGAAGAGGAATAGGTTCAAGGAGATCAATGAGATGTAAGTGAGATTAAGAAGTTGCAGACTGATGAGGGTCCTCACAACTCTGAGAGGATCAAACATTTACAGAAGGAGGTGGGGACTTTGTTGGAGATAGAGGATTTGAAGTGGAGGCAAAGGGCAAAGTGCAATTGGTATAAACTGGGGGACATGAACACTAAATTCTTTCATGCTTGTGCCTCACAAAGGAAGAAGAAAACTGCATTAAGTCTGTGGTGGATTATGAACAGATGGAATGGGTGGATCCTGTTGACATTGTGGAGGCCTTTCAGAAGCACTATAAGCAGGTTTTTAACTCTACAAACCCATCTAGTGCAGAGTTGGAGGCTTGTTTACAAGTTGTGCAGCCCAGAGTTACTAGTGAGATGAATGGTAAGCTTTTAAAAGAGTTTACTAGGGAGGAAGTTGAGACTACCTTGAATTAGATTGGGTCATTGAAGGCCCCAAGTCCTGATGGATTTAGGGCATGTTTCTATCATAATCATTGAAATATAGTGGGTGAGGAGGTGAGTGCAGCATTGTTAAAAGTGCTGAGGGGAGCAGTATGGGGGAGACCCTGAATAACACATTTCTAGCCCTTATCCCTAAGATAAAAGACCCCAGAGCAGTAACTGATTTTAGGCCTATTAATCTTTGCAATGTCTTGTATAAGATCATTGCTAAGACTTTGGCTAATAGGCTTAAATTAGTGTTGGATGAGATGATATCTGGGAGTCTGAGTGCCTTTATTCCTGAGAGGATCATAACTGACAATATTATGGTGGCATAAGAGGTTTTACACTCGATGAAGGCTAGGGGCAGAGAAAAGTTGGTCATATGGCTGTCAAACTTGATATGTCCAAGGATTATGATAGGGTGGAGTGGGTTTTAGGCCATGATAATGAAAATGGGTTTTGAGAGGAGGTGGGTTGATTTCATTATGGGGTGTGTTAAGTTTATTTCTTATGCCATTTTGGTGAATGGTGAACCTGGAGAGAGATTACTTCCTTCTAGAAGACTTAGGCAAGGGATCCATTATTCCCTTACTTGTTTTTGTTGTGTGTAGAAGGCTTTAGCTCATTATTGGAGCAAGCTGAAAGTGTAGGTGAGATTAAAGGGGTAAAAATGGCTAGTGGGGGGATGAAGATTTCTCATCCTCTTTGATGGTGAATGTGTTATCTTTGGGAAGGCTAGCTTGGATGAGTGGAGAAGGCTCAATTATTTGTTGGGAATTTATGAAGTTACCTCAGGCCAATGTATTAATAGAAATAAAAATGCGATGTTCTTTAGCTCAAATGTGAAAACGGAGGTGAAACAGCAGTTGTTGAAGGAAGTGGGAGTTTGCAGTAGCAGTAGTTATGAGAAGTACTTGGGGTTGCCAACTATGGTGGGAATATCCAAATACAAAGCTTTTAGAGGCATTAAAGATAAAGTAGCTAAAGTTGAATGACTGGAAAAACCATTTATTATCTTTTCCTGGGAAAGAGGTCCTTCTGAAAGCATAAGTTACCTGTGAGACTATTTAAGGAGTTGGCTAGGATGACGGCTTGCTTCTAGTGGGGCCACATGCAGAATGATAAAAAAAAGAAAAAAAAAAAAAAACTCATTGGAGGAGTTGGGACAATATAGGGTTGGCTAAGGATAGAGTTGGCTTGGGATTCAGAAAATTGGAGTGTTTTAACTAGGCTATGTTAGCTAAGCAGTGCTGGAGAGTTTTCTCAAATCCATCATCACTGGTTGCTAGGGTTCTTATTGAGAAATACTGTAAAAATTCTGATTTTCTAGAGGCAAGGTTAAAATAGACCCTCTTTAATTTGGAGAAGTCTAAGGGGGGACATTAAATTTATTGAAGGAGGGGCTGGTGTGGAGGGTGGGAAATGGTCAAAATGTGAGGATTTGGAGGGATAGATGGGTCCCAAAACCTATTTCTTTTTATATTCAATCCCTTGTTAAAATACTTAACAAAGACTCTCGAGTGAATGAATTATTTGTTGAAGAGGGCCGAGGTTGGAATGGGGGCCTGGTCAAAGCCATTCTTTGTGAAGAGGAAGCTGAGCTAGTGTGTGGTATCCCTGTCAGCTTAACTAGTCTTCCTGATAGGAGGATATGGTTTCACTAAAAGGGATCTTCTCAGTAAGAAATGCATATTACCTAGAGATGGAAAGGAATTAAAAGGAGAGAGGGGAGTTTTCTGATATTGACAGTTTGAAAGATGTGAGGAGGAGTAGGGTTGTAAATGAACCGATCTGTTCGATAGCCTGCTCGGTTAAGCTCGAATCGAACTCGACTCGTGAAGAAAAAGAAGCTTGTTCGTGAAAGCAGATACTCGCTCGATTTGTAAATGACACATATCTGACAAATCTCGACTCGACTCAGTTAGGACTTTTATAATTAAATATATAATATGTAATCTAATTACTTATGTCTATATAGTGAATATACTTCATAGGTATATTTTATAATTTGTATAATAATTAGTTGATAAAATTTAATAATTTCATATACTAGTATGTGGGAACCATATATAAAATAGAAATATGCTATCATATTAAGTGTATGTATTAATAATATATATAGGCATATAATATATTGTTATTTTAGATAAATATCAATTAGTCAGATATTAATTATTTATAATTTTTTAAAAATTTTATATTTCAATAAAGGTTCTACTTGTTAGTTGTATAAATTCAATATTAGATTTTTTTTATTTTTTATTTATTTAATTTATTAATTATTAAATCTTATTAAAAAAATAAACAATTCGAGTTTGAGCTCAGCTCGACTCGAACTCGTTTGTGGGATGAACTTAAGCTCGAGTTGAGAGTTTAGCTTATCGAGCCGAGCTCAAACAAAGAATAAAAAAAATTCTCGAGCTTGAGCTCAAGCATTTTGAGTCGAGCCGAACTCGGCAACCCAGAGACCAACTCGGCTCGGCTTGATTATAGCCCTAAAGGAGGTTGTGGAGGTTGAATGTCCCTGGTATTGTGAAGAATGTTTTGTGGAAGATCTTGAATGAATGCCTTCCAACAAAGAAAAACCTATTTACAAGGAATATTTGTGATTCCCAGCTTTGTCCTGTCTGTGTAAGGGAAGTAGAGACTGTAGAACATGTGATGTGGGGGTGCAATGCTGCTTCTGATGTGTGGTTGGAATTTCCTGCTCCCATTTAGAAATGGTATTGCTCAGATAAGGATTTCATGGTGCTATGACACTCTCTTTGTAAGAGATTATTAGAAGAAGAGTTAGAATGGGTGGCTATTACTATGAGAGGTATATGGATGCACAAGAATAAATTTGTTTTTGAACAAACTTTTACAAGTCCAAGTCTTTTGATACAGGGGCAAAGAAAAGTCTTGAGGAGTTTCAAAAGGCACAGGGGGGGGGGGGGGGGGGGGGGCCCAAATCAGAAGTTCATCCCCAAAGGGTGGTGAGAGATCAAATTAGGTGGAAGGCACCAGTGGATAACAAATTAAAGCTGAATTGGGATGCTGCTTTAGATTTGAAGAGAGGTAGAACGGGTGTAGGCATCATCATTCAAGACACAAGGGGGGAAGCACTGATTTCTCTATGTATGAATAAAGATGATGTTTTTAAACCAATGGTGGTTGAGATCTTAGCTTTGTGGAAGGCAGTGGAATTGTGTGTTGAGCTGAACTTGACTGATGTTATATTTGAGGGGGATGCACAAGTAGTGGTGAAGGTTGTTAACAGTAGAGATGAGTTGTGCTCCTGGTATGCACATCTGATTGATGATATTAAAGCTTACTTTGTTTGTATGGAGGGGTGGCATATTATACATGTTCATATGGAAGGTAATAAGGTTGCCCATAAGTTGGCAAGTTTGTCTTTGCTCATTAGAGAGGAATTAGTTTGGGTAGAGGAATGCCCTGAGGAAGTGTGCAGGGGGTTGTTGTTTGACAAAATGGGTATAGCTTAATATTGAGATGAATGAAGTATATGTTTTACAGTAATATATATATATATATATATATTATATATGGAGTACTATTTAAACAATTGAGTTTGAAAAAATTCATCCAATTCATTTTAGTGGAAAAACTTTATCCATTTTCATAGGTATAGAATTATTAAGGAAATAATCACCACCAACGTTGACAACCAAGATTGATTATAACTGCATCATGATTTGCAGATGTCTGTAACATTTTGAAAATATTTTCATTCTTTGTGTAGTGCCTCAATTATTTACTTCTTTATAACTTTCTTGTAAATCTATTATGCCATAGACGTTATGACCTCAGACAGACCGTAAATAGATTCGAGCATTGTATACTTGGTACATTGACTAATATATAAACAGATATCTCTCATTGTAAAACACATGAGAGTTTTTCAACATTGTCGTGTTCTTAGATGGTATCAAGAGCTTAAACTTAACCTCTGTTTTTTTTTTCGATTCGACACTATGACTTCACCTTCTTCCAACTTCGTCTCCCCGTAAACATCCATAGCCTCGTGACTGTCAAGCTTACAAAGGATAATTATCTCCTCTGGAAAACACAAATCGTCCCCTACTTGCGTGGTCAACGTCTATTTGGCTTTGTTGATGGAATTATATCTAGTCCTTATCTAACTATTCCTAACCCTGAAGCAGCCACCTCTCAATTTGCACCCTCCGAAATTCCCAATCCAAAATATATTTCCAGGTATGATCAAGATCAGTTTGTCCTCTCCGCATTGGTGTTTTCCTTGTCCAAAAACATCCTGGCACAAATGAATCGGGCTCTCTACTTCAAGAGAAGTCTCGGTTGCCCTTGAGAAAATGCTCGCCTCTCACTCCTTCGCTGGTGTCTTCCTTGTCCAAAAACATCCTGGCACAAATGGTCAGGCTCTCTACTTTAAGAGAAGTCTGGGTTGCCCTTGAGAGAATGTTCACCTCTCATTCCTCTGCTTGAGCTATACAAACTTGACAATTTTTGGCTTCCACCAAGAAAGGAAACTTGTCAATTTTCGATTATTTCCAAAAAATGAAGTCCTTCTTGGACAACTTGGCTGCAATTGGACAACCTCTTCAAAACCATGAATTCACAGCATACATCCTTGGCAGTCTTGAATCTTCTTATGATGCGATCGTCACGTTCATTTCCACTCAAATTGACAAAATGTCCTTTGAAGATATGTTCAATCATCTTCTTGCCTTTGAGTTAAGGCTTGAGTAGCAACAAACTGCTCTCGACACCTCGGTTGGCTCTGTGAACGTGGCTACTCGCAATGACTCTCGGTCTCGTGGTGGAAAAAATCCACAGCGGCAGTGTTCCTCACATAATCAGTTTTCTTATGGTTCCAACTCCAACTACAGAGGACGAGGTTGTGGCAATCACGAGAGAAGAGGTGGTCAGTCTCGACACTCCTCCTCTAACTTGAGACCTCTATGCCAAGTCTGTGGCAAAAATGGCCACACGACCATACAATGCTATCACCGTTCAAGGCACCCTTCCTAATATGGCAGCTTATTTGACATCACCCTCTTCACCACCAGATGCTAACTACCCTGAAATCGGTTCCACAAATCACCCCGACAATGATTTTCGCAACTTGACACTGCAATCTAAACCTCATACTGACAACGATCAAATTCATGTCGGTGACAGGGCAGGTTTGCCTATCAAAAATATTGGTTCTGCTACTCTCTTAACATCGACTCATTCTTTTTATTTAAATCAGTTGCTGCATGTACCACAAATTAAAAAATAATAATTTCTGTGTGTTAATTTACAAGTGATAATAATGTGCATCTTGAGTTTCACTTATTTTCCTTTTTGGTGAAGGACGAGGCAATGGGGAAAGTACTGCTGCGTGGCAAACCTAAGGACGGTCTCTACACATTTCTTTCATCTATCTCTCACATGCTCTCCTCAGTCCTACCTGTCTCAATGTGCTCCTTTCAATGTGTGGCATTGCCAGATGGGACACCCGTCTTATCAGACTGTCCGCCAATCTAATTTCCAAGTTTTCTTTACCTGTTTCATCTAATAAAATCTCAGGTGTCTGCTCTGCATGTCAGTAAGGAAAGAACCATCGCCTTCCTTTTTCAAATTCTCAGTCAATTTCCAATTCTTCTCTTGAATTAATTTTTTCTAATGTTTGGGGTCCATCTCTTATTATGTCAACAAATAGAAATAAATATTGTGTCATTTGTGGATAATTTTAGTAAGTTTACTTGGCTATTTCCAATCCCCAACAAATCGGATGTCATGAAGATATTTTATTCAATTCAAAATCTTGTTGAACACCAATTTAATTGGAAAATAAAATATGTGCAAACTGATTGGGGTGGAGAGTATCGATCTCTTCACACATACTTTGCTAACATTGGTATCCAACACCGGATTACTTGTCCACATACATCCCAACAAAATGGGTCCATTGAACAGAAACACTGTCACATTGTTGAAATGAGACTTTCCCACTTGTCTCATAGCAGTGTTCCCCACGCCTATTGGTAGGGTTGTACAAGAAACCGGAGAACCGATCGGGACCGACCCAGACCAGCCGCTGGAGCTTGGAACCTACAGAAACCTGCTTAGAATCGGTTGGCCAACGGTTGAATTTGGCAAAAATCGATGTCCAGCGGTTCAATCCCGGTCCTGGGTTGGACCACTGAACCAATCGAACTGATAGAATGTTTTTTTTTTTTTAAATTATACATATATAAAATGACGTTGTTTCACTTAAGTAATTGAAATAGTGTCGTTGTAAGACTCAGTGTTTGAAAAAAAATATAAAAGCCAAACGACGCCCTTTGCCTCTAGGGTTTAAAATCCCAACACCTTTTCTTCCTCGTTTCTCTTTATTTTTCCTCATTTCTCACCCCACCCCTCCTGAGGCTTCGCACGCAGCAGTAGGGTCACCTCCGTCGCAACCGAAGATGCCGATGAACCAACCGTAGTTATGCCGAGATCGATATCGATGGTTTTCTCCCCCTTGACTGGCTAGTTTCGATCGAGATTTACATCATTTTAAAGGATTCGTGCGGTTTTGGTTTTGGACCAAAACATCATCGATGCCTTCGGTTTTCACCCCTTCCTATTGAAATGATGTTTTCCTCATGACCACATATCTAATTAATCGGCTACACACTACTCCTCTTGGCATTTCACCTTTTGAAAAACTTCATAAACATGCTCCTGATTTTTCATCCTTAAAAATATTTGGGTCTGCATGTTTTCCATATCATTGTCCTTTTAATTGTCATAAGCTTGACTTTAGGTCAAAACAATGTATTTTTATTGGCTTTAGCAACTTACATCGTGGCTTCATATGCCTCGATCTTTCAAATGGCAAAATCTTTGTCTCACGACATGTAATATTTGATGAAAACTCCTATCCATTTGCAAGCCCAAACACAAATTCAAGCTCAGCTCAATCCACGTCCAGCCCATTTACTCAACTTCTGCTCCTATGAAACGACATTCCCCAAACTTCCTCCATATCGTCACCCTCACAAAACGACCTGTCACCTACCTCAAGTCCACTAAATCCAATGACACCGTTTGATCCTCCCTTCCCAGAGTCATCTTCTTCCTCACGTACTGCGCCACTCTCTCATACTTTAGGTATTGTTCCTACAGATACATCATCCTCGTCTCCTATCTCCATCGATAATCCGTTACCCACCCAATCGTCTGAAGAACCTGCCACTGTTGTAGCACCCTCTGACCTTCGCTCTCATCGAATGACTACATGATCTCAGAACAACATCGTGAAACCCAAGCACTTCACTGAAGAAACCATTAGGTATCCGTTGCCACAGACTTTCCCTGCTGTAGGTACAGTTCTAGAGACACCATCTTGCTACACAGAAGCATTCAAGCACAATGTATGGCGTGCAACCATGGATGAAGAGCTCACTGCCTTGATGAAAAATGAAACATGGTCATTAGTTCCTGCCCAACCAGGTTTAAATGTTGTCGGTTCCATGTGGATCTTCAAATCAAAACGTAAGTCCGACGGCTCTCTTGAATGGTGAAATGCATGTCTGGTTGCTTAAGGATACCAGCAACAACAAGGAATCGACTTCGATAACACCTTCAGTCCAGTGGTTAAGCCTACCACCATTCGGCTCGTGTTAAGTCATGTTGTCTCCAACCAATGGCTAGTCCATCAAATAGACATCCAGAACACATTTCTTCATGGGGATTTATCTAAAGAGGTCTATATGCATCAACCTCTTGGTTATGTGCATCCAAGCTTCCCAAATCACATATGCTGACTGCACAAGGCACTTTACGGACTGAAACAAGCCCCAAGGCCTGGTACCATCAGCTGCAAGAGCATCTCCTTTCTCTTGATTTTGTAAATTTAAGCTCAGACGCCTCTCTTTTCATTTGCAAAAAGGTTCGACTTCACTGTTTCTCTTGGTATATGTCGACGACATTTTAATAACTGGGTCGAGTTCGTTGGCTATATCACAGTTGATTACAAATCTTAGCCATGAGTTTGCTGTCAAGGACTTAGGGGGACTAGGCTATTTTCTAGGCATTGAAGCAAATACAGTTGCTGAAGGACTTTTCCTCCCACAAAGCCAATATGTCTACAACCTTCTGCGATGTACAAACATGCTTGAAGCTAAATCTGTGTCTTCACCAATGTCCTCCTCCCAAAAGCTTTCTCTGTTTTTGGACGCTTCTTACTCAGACCCCTCCAATTACCGTAGTAGTGTTGTTGGCGCCTTGCAATACCTTTTAATGACTCGTCCGGACATCTCATTTGAACCACCAACGTTGACAACCAAGATTGATTATAACTGCATCATGATTTGTGGATGTCTGTAACATTTTGAAAATATTTTCATTCCTTGTGTAGTGACTCAATTATTTCTGTAACGCCCCGTCCCTGAGGGTCCGGAGAGTTAACTCATATTACCTGATAATCAACTCCAACATTGCTAATACTCTTCCAAAAACTTCAAATCAAACGTAAACACTTTAAATTTAATTAACCACACATACTTGTATATAAAATCCTCAATACAGTAACCCCAAAAATTATCAACTTCTCTACATGTCACTTAAACTCACATTTTAACAATATAATTATCAAAAATCACCAATACTCATCGAACACTTTCTATTCTTAATCCACTATTCTTAAGTCATCTCACCCAATTCTTAACTACTACCGATCGATTGCTTATCGCGAGGACAATAACTGGTACACTAGAGGTTGTGTCTGTGCCATTACTAGTGCTCGATCTCATATTCTTTGTTTATTTTACCATTCATTTCCCACAAAATATAGTTCCCTCTCATGGCTAAAATATTCCATGAAGTAGTATAGATACACTACAAATTTTATGACAAAAGCCTTACAAACTTGGTATTCATGTGATTAATTAGTGTCGCATAATCGTTGTAAATGTAATAACATATAGCCTCAATTTGCGTTTTAATTCTAGCTTTTGGTGATACCATCGGTTTGAAAATCTATACAATCAAACTTGTGTTTCTCCCGTATAACTCATTTTATTACTATTTAAAAATATATTTTTATAATAATTTTATTGCGAACTATAACATATTTTCCAATTATTTTATATATAAGACATGTAAGGTACGAACTTATTCCTATATGTATGTGTTAGATTCACAATACAATCTCACAACTTACAAGCTTACGTTATTAAACATGATACTTTAAATCTATTTTATTGTAGAAATATATATTTATAATAATTTTATTGTGAACTATAAGATATTTTCCAAATGTTTTATATATAAGGCATGTAAGATGCGAACCAATTTATTTAGAGAAGTACTATATTCACAAAAAGAATTTCATAACTCACAAGTTGATATTATTAGATGTAATGCATTAAATATACTCTATAATAAAAATAAGTTTTGCAATATAGTGTCTACAGTAAGCACATCAATTTATTAACTTTACTTTTATGAATTTTTTTTAATCAAACATTACCCATTCCATTAATCAAAGAAAAATAATAAACACACGTAACTTTTCACAATACTTTTTATAATTTTATTTTAAAATGAGACTTCTAAAAATAACATCATTTTATAAAAATATTCTATTTTAAAACATGTATTTTAAAATATATTGTGTCCACATCATTACTCTTTAATCAAATATCTGAAAACGTACTCCGAAAATTCTACTAATTAGACAACTTTCTTTAGATCTGTCATTGTCAGTGTCACTAAATATTCTGTTATGATAACGAATGAGAATGATTCTTTTATTTTACGAGAGTTAAAAAGAAAACCTCAAGTTTCCTTTGTTCCTTACTAGGGCTGTAAAAATAAACTGGAGAACCACCCGAATCGAACTGGTTCGGTCTGGAGTCGATTCCTCTATTTTAAAAATCGATCAAGGAGAGTAGAGCAAAAGAGTGTTCGAGAAGAATAAGTAACTGAAAGGGGGTATGCAAAGGGGCGTGAAAGGGGAATGACGCTCTGATAGCATAGTACAAAGTGATGGACAAATCATATAACGAAGCATTGCTATGGTTACAAATCCCATCACTCTGCGTGTGATGAGACTTCACGGGGTACCTGAAAGGGCTTTAATCATTTCTCCCCCTCTCGGCTTGTTGGGTCATGTTATGGGCCCAAACAATAGCCTGGCCCATGAACCTTGAACCTCGACCTACTAATTCACAGAGAGGATAACCACCCCAGAAATCTCGAGAGAGAGGTTATCAATTTGTTATCCTTAGTAAGTGAAGTTTGAATATCTAATGACTTGAACTTCAAAGGAAGGATCAGGAAGTTATCATGCCAAATAGAAGATATCAGGAGCTCTATTTATATCGCTCATGTATGACCATGAGATAATATTTTTTAAAACTAAGGAAATAACTATGCTATACTAACTTAGGCATCGGAGGCGTTCCCACGAACCCCCAAGACCTCTCTCTTTGGTTATAGATGATCGTGTTGGAGGAGTTACGAATACGTCCATAACCTTTGGAATTGGTCAGTAACTTTTTGTGAAAAAGAATTGTTGGAGAATGTGGGCAGTTATATTTTGCGAGATTTGTCTTTTAAGAAGTTTAGATCATCTCAACCTACTTCATATATTTCAATCTAAAAAATTAAACCCATCTTAACCTAAAAAAGTTAAATCCATCCTAATGGAACCTACAAAATATTATTATTTACAATTCAACTCAACTTATCTCAACATTTAAACACAGTTTTAGACGAGTGGGTAGCACTCATAAACTGCATGTGAAATGGCTAGAGAATTTGGAAACTATTTAGATTGCTTTTTTGATATAATGATTGTGGAGCATTATCTGCATTCTAAGGAAAATTTTGATGATTACAACCTTCGTTAAACCTGCAGTTCACACATAATCTCATAGATTTTATTGTCTCCAATATGTAATCTCATAGATTTATTACTGTCATTCTACATTCTAATCCTTTGCTTTGAAGCGCACTTTCTGTATGGCGATCAAATTTGGTGTTTGGTGTTCTAGCTGATTTGACTGTGAATGTACAGAATAATGAAACATTTCTTCAGCAACGAGGATTTCAACTTATTTATTTCCTGGTTCTTTCTTGAACGAGGCTTTTCTCCCTGGTGGAAGGTTCACCAACGGGATATAAGTGCTGTAAGAAAACAATATGGATTATTGATGTAGGGTAGAAATGAGACAAGAGGTAGAGCAGAATATTAAGAAAATAGAGAAGAGAAAAGAACGAGAGAGGAGGGAGGGAGAAGAAGAAGACAATCGGGACTGAAGGGGGGGGGGCGGCTAGCGCATCAGTTTTTCCATTCAAAATCAACTAACTACAAAATTCCTTCAATTGTCTTTAAATAGTAGGGCAACACAAACCCTAAATGAAATAACTAACACATTAATAAAATGACAAAAATAGAAAATGTCTTTAAGTAGTAGGGCAATACAACCCTAAATAAAATAGACAAAACATTAATAAAATAACTAAAACATTAATAGAAGGAGATGTCCTCATCAACTCTCCCGGGGTGGAAAAAGCTTGATTCTGCCAAGTTGATGAGTCACACTAAGGCTGCAATCAATCACCCAACCATAAGCTAAGTGGTTGAGCACGCTTCTTCCGACGGCCATAAACACGTGTGAGTGGAGGTCGGAATCTGGTGTCTCTACCCACTTCTCTAGAACATGTGGCTGGTGACCCAAGCAAAGGAAGATCCTGCTGGCTCCGATAAAGCTCTAATAAATCTGGATCAAGCTGCTGTAGTGTCTCTCTGGGAATCCATGTACAGTCAGAATCTGGTCGATCGACCCAACGAACAAGGAAACGCTGAACCTCTCCATCATTGGTCAACACAATCTGTTCATCTAGAATAGTATCAATTTTATCTTTGTGTGCTGTGATGGGTGGTAGTGGATTAGGAGTTACAAAAGGTTCAGGATCAAGGTTCACAGATGGAGGCAGAAAAGGATCACTGGAGGGATTGAAATGGCCTTTATAAGCAACTAAGTCCTCAACATTGAAAGTAGGGTGGTAACCAAAATGTGATGGAAGATCAATAATGTATGCATTTGGACCAACACGCTTTAAAATTTTAAAAGGACCAGCACTACGTGCTTGCAATTTGGAAGCAGATCCAGGTGGACGCCGTTCCGGTCTAATTCGAATCATAACATAATCCCCAACTTTAAATTCAACATGTCGTTTGTGCAAATCAGCTTGCAGTTTATATGATGCATTACTAGCCTCAAGTTGTTTATTGATCTCAATATGCAAGTCATGAAGATGTTGAACAAAAGCCTCAGCTGACACAGATACATGAGCATGAGGAGACATGGGAATAAGGTCTAAAGGCTTCCTAGGTTTGTAGCCATGAACAACTTCAAAGGGACTCATACCTATAGACCGATTCACCGAACTGTTATATGCAATCTGAGCTGTAGGGAGGATCAAATCCCAATTCCTAAGATTCTCCTGAACCAGACATCTTAATAAGTTGCCAAGACTGCGGTTAACAACTTCAGTTTGACCATCTGTCTGGGGGTGGTAAGCAGTGGAGAATTTCAATTTAGTGCCAACCATATGCCATAGGGTTCTCCAAAAATGACTTGTGAAGCGAACATCCCTATCTGAAACAATGGTTTTAGGAAGACCATACAACTTGACAATCTCGTTAAAGTACAACCTAGCGACCTTAGACGCATCTGAAGTTTTGCTACAAGGGATAAAGTGAGCCATTTTTGAGAAACGGTCCACTACAACAAAAATAGAATCATACTTCTTCAGAGTGCGTGGAAGTCCCAACACAAAATCCATACTAACGTCTTGCCAAGGACAACTAGGGACAGGAAGGGGTGTGTAGAGACCAGTATTTTGTCGCTTTTGTTTGGCTAATTGACAAGTGTTACAGGTACTAACTATCTTAGCCACATCTCTCTTCAAGCTAGGCCAATAGAATTGACGTTCAATCTCTTCTATGGTCTTATCACGTCCAAAATGTCCAGCCAAGCCTCCGGCATGAACTTCCCAAACTATAAAGTCTCTAACTGAAGTCCGGGGAATACACAACTTATTGGTTTTAAAAAGATAACCATCCTCCAAACGGAAACCATCAGTGGTATCCGATTGCTCACTTTTCAAAGCGAAAAAAGTATCCCTAAAATCAAGACAAGACTCATACTCTTCCTTAAGTCTTTCAAAACCTATGACCTTGACATTCATGATAGACAAAAGGGAGATACTGCGGCTCAAGGCATCAGCTGCTTGGTTCTCAACGCCCTTCCTATGCTTTAAAGCAAAAGAATAAGCTTGCAAATACTCAACCCAAAGGCCATGCCTAAAATTCAATTTTTTCTGGGAATTGAGGTAGCGGAGGGCCTCATGATCTGAATAAAGAACAAACTCCTGAGGTAGCAAATAATGGCGCCAATAGCGCAAAGCTTGCACAACCGCGTACAGTTCCTTATCATAGGTAGAGTACCGTTGTTTGGCATCATTTAACTTCTCACTGAAATAAGCAACAGGGTGGCGTTCCTGGCTAAGAACTCCACCTATTCCTACCCCTGAAGCATCACACTCAACCTCAAAAACTTTGGAGAAATCAGGAAGTCGCATGACAGGAGCTTCCGTCATTCGCTTCTTGACTAACTTAAAAGCCTTAGCCGCTTCCGATGTCCACTGAAATTCTCCCCTCTTCATGCACTCCGTGATGGGAGCCATGATTGTGCTAAACCCCTTAATAAAACGACGATAAAATGTAGCCAGACCATGAAAACTCCTGACATCATGTATAGTCTTGGGCTCAGGCCAACCAACAATGGTCTGAATCTTTGTGGGGTTAGCAGATACTCCAGTAGAAGACACAATGAATCCTAGGAAGACAACCCGATCGGTGAAGAAAGAGCATTTCTTCACATTAGCATACAGATTTGTCTCACGAAGAGTGGAACAAACCTGTGTGAGATGATCTAGATGTTGTTCCTTAGTCCTACTGTAAACGAGAATGTCAACAAAGTAGACGACGAAGAACTTACCCATGAAAGGCCGAAGAGCTTGTGTCATCACTCTCATAAAAGTACTTGGGGCATTGGTTAGTCCAAAAGGCATGACTAACCACTCATAAAGGCCGTCCTTCGTCTTGAAGGCAGTCTTCCACTCATCACCCTGGCGAATCCTAATTTGGTGATACCCACTCTTTAAATCAATTTTCGAAAATATTGTGGCACCAACCATCATATCCAACATATCATCAAGCCTAGGGATGGGAAATCGATATTTCACTATGATCCTATTAATGGCACGACTATCAATGCACATCCTCCAAGAACCATCTTTCTTAGGAGTCAAAAGGGCAGGAACTGCACAAGGACTTAAACTCTCACGGATAAAGCCTTTGTGAAGAAGTTCACCTACTTGTCTTTGGAGCTCAGCATGCTCAGTGGGATTCATCCTATAATGAGGCAAGTTGGGAAGGGACGCTCCTGGGACGAGATCTATGGCATGTTGAATATCTCGTAGAGGAGGTAAGTGGTCAGGGAGGTCTTCAGGGAAGACATCCCGAAACTCCTGAAAAAATGATTGGGCCTCATCAGGGACCACTACTGGAGATGCCAAAGGAATCTCCATAACAACTACAGCAAACACAACAGGAGCACTCACGAGTGCACGCTCAAACTCCGTAGAGTTAATGATATTTAACCCTTTTCATTCCACAATTTTCTTTGTTTGTTGTGAACCAACAGGTTTTGGAGGTAGAGGGTTAAGATGAATCTTCTTTCCATTAAACACAAAGGAACATGAATTGGATCGACCATAGATAGTCACATCTAAGTCGAATAACCAAGGCCTGCCAAGAATGACATGACCGACATCCATAGGAATGACGTCACACCATATACGATCCTTATCTTCTAAGAACTGGATAGGAACCAGACAACGCTCTTTCACAGCTATGGAAGAGGTATCAACCCAAGAAACACTATACGACTGAGGGTGAGGCACTGGTTGTAATCCAAGACGGGACACAGTAGCCACAGAAACCGCATTAATGCAACTCCCACTATCCACAATGATTTTACAACCCTTATCATTGATTTTGATATAAGTATGAAAGATGGCATGACGGCGCCAATCTTCAGCACCTTTTGGTTGGGTAAGGGTGCAACGTACAACACTTAATCTGGGTGTGTCGGGAGCATAAGGTACAGAACTTAAATCCACAGGAAAGGCTCGGATGCAACCTAAGAAGGTACCCTCATCATCACCTAAATCACCAAACTCCTTAAGATTAGGCTCATAGACTTGATCTTCTAACAGTTCCTCAACTATACCCTCATGTTCCTCAATGACTAGGGTTCGACTAGGACAATTGGAAGAAATGTGACCAAAACCCTTACATTTGAAACACTGCAAGCGGGAGGAAGTCCTTGGAACTTCAGGACCTTTACCCTTATTTTCCCATGCGGGGGAAACATTAGATGGCGGAGGTCCTAAGAAAGACTTAGGGGAAAGGGTGGGCGCTGGGGTGATGGAAGGGCGGTTGTCACCGCGCCTTCCATACGGAGTCCTCATGACCGACTCATAGTCTCGGACTAAAGAGTAAGCATGGTCAAGTGTAGCGACACCCCGAAGGACAAGCTCACGTCTAAGGTCATCCTTTAAGCCTTGTCTAAACCTACTCAAAGTCATGGCCTCATCCTCAACAATATGACATCTCATTCGGAATTCATCAAATTGAGTGACATACTCGGTCACTGGCCGATTGCCCTGTGTAAGGGCATTCCATTGGTCCAACAAATTACCCCTGTAAGATTGGGGCAGGTATTTCTCTTGAAGACGACGCTTCATTTCTTCCCAACTCCCAACGGGAGGCGCATGACGCCTCTCAAGGAGATCCTCTACACTTTCCCAAAAGAGTTGGGCAGTGCCAGTTAGTTTCAGGCTAGCAAATTGAACTCTTCGATCTTCAGGGACTCTATACCAGGTAAAGAAACGATCCATATCCCTAATCCATTGAGTAAAAACTTGAGGATCTAAGCAACCATCAAAAGTAGGGGCCTCTAGCTTAATGTTTCTGAATAGACGCTCCTCATGGCGAGTAGGGGACTGAGTACCTTGGCAGTAATGGTCTCGTTCTCGCTCACGATCATAATCCCTACCCCCACGATCATGTCTGACATGTTGTCGATCACCTCGTCGACGACGATGGCGTCTATTTTGGGACACTTCAGAGTTGTCAGACGAATGAGGGAGTTCTTCAAAATTGTTCAACCTAGCAGCTAGGTCCCTGTTCTCCTCACGAGTAGCAGCCATCTCAGTTTGGACAGCCGCTAATTGAGTTTGTACATGTTGCTGGTTATTGGCTAGTTGAGCTAATTGCCGAGTGAGGGCATCAAATTGGGAAGGGTCCATGGTAAAAGCACTGGAACTAGAGGTGACAAGACGACCACTACGCAACTGCATGCAATGCAACACTCGCTAAATGAAGTGCAATGGAGAGATCAATGAACAATAAATGCAAGCAATGAAAAATATCAACTAAGCCAAATAATAATGTCTTTTTTTTTTTTTTTTGGGATTAAGTAAATTCAAAATACGGCAAACAAATAATACTGACGTTTAAAATAATAAAGCAATGGACAAATGCTTAATCATCAAACAAGTCCAATCACGTAGCGATGCTGTTTTTTTTTTTTTTTGGAAAGACAATCAATGCAAAATGAGAGTAAAGCTTCAGGCTATGAAAATGAGAATGGAAACACAAGACATAGGACGTAAAACGAAATTCAAGTGTCGAATAAATCTGGCCGTAGCAAATGCGGGTTTGGCTAACTTCTCTATGGTAATAGCAACACAGAGAAAACAATTAATACATTTTCAAAAACAAACCCATAGTGTAAACCAAAGAAGGAGATAGTAAACTTCCCTCTGTCCGATAACTGTGCACTATCAATGAGAATCACGCGGAAATATCGATGAGAGTCACGCGGAAGGATAAGCTGAACCACGCGGAAGTCGCGCGAGAGGAGAACTCGAAGGAGAGTTCGACGTCTGGTAGAGGGAGAAGACTCGGAGCTGAGATGCTACGTTTCCGGCGTCGTCTGCCTCAAGTCTAGTGATTTCGGCGAGGTCTGTACTGTTTTCTCTTTTTTTTTTTTTTGCACCTGTTGTCTCTGTGTATCTCGGTACTGGGTATTTCGGGAGAGGCCGAGGGTGAGACGGAGGTAACGGGGAGGGTCGAATCACTGAAGAGAACCCAGTTCTCGGCAAGGTCTTCGACGGGTTTTGCTTTGGCTTGGATCGAAGGGAACTCAGGTGGGTGGGTTTTCGGCGCTGGTTTTCGGAGGAAGGAGATGAAACGAATGGCGCTGGTTTTCAGAGGAAGGAGATGAAGCGAATGGCGCTAGGTGTTTGTCAGCGTGGCTTGGTATTGTTTGAGAAAACAATACAACCGGCTCTTGATACCAATATGATGTAGGGTAGAAATGAGACAAGAGGTAGAGCAGAATATTAAGAAAATAGAGAAGAGAAAAGAACGAGAGAGGAGGGAGGGAGAAGAAGAAGACAATCGGGACTGAAGGGGGGGGGGCGGCTAGCGCATCAGTTTTTCCATTCAAAATCAACTAACTACAAAATTCCTTCAATTGTCTTTAAATAGTAGGGCAACACAAACCCTAAATGAAATAACTAACACATTAATAAAATGACAAAAATAGAAAATGTCTTTAAGTAGTAGGGCAATACAACCCTAAATAAAATAGACAAAACATTAATAAAATAACTAAAACATTAATAGAAGGAGATGTCCTCACCAATTATGGAACAGTGATCGCAGTGGTGCGGCTGGAACTGAGGCTGCTGAAGCTGCGGCAGACCTAATAAAGGAAACATTTCTAGTAAAGCAGCATCTGAAAATTGATATTCCTAATTTTAATTTGGGAATTTTGCCTGTTCTCTTCTTCCCAAATGCAATTTTTGCCTCGACAAAGTTTACATTTTGTTTTTGTTGTGTCCAATTCCAGCCATCCATTGTTTGACCGAAATCCCACATGGTTGTATTGGTCTCTCGTTGAGTTTCATAGTTCCTCTGAATGTCCGTATGGGCTTATTGGTGTCTACGTGAACTTCAAAGTTCATTGTGCTTTTCTGAACGTTTGGTTCTTTTTATGTATGATCTGAGCTTTATTGTACGATGTTGTATTTATAGTTTTTTTCCTCTGAGTTTGTAACTTCCTTTGATTTTAACATAGATGCTTGCATTCCCATACTAATTGGATCTTCAACTTGAATGCAGAGGTGCCAGCTCCAGCAGAGGAGAAAAGGCTTGCTGCTTGCCTGCTTGGGGAGCTGATTTTGTACCTGATGACTTAGTCCGTGACGAAAAAAGACTTACTGAGGCCCTTTGAAAGGTGAACTTTGGGAATCTTTCAAGCTTTCTACTTCTGCTTCTTGTGTCGTTTCATTTTATATTATTCAAGACATGAATTGCAGATGGCATGCTTTCTACCATTTGCTTTTATTTGGTTTTAATCAAATTGCTATTGTTGTGCAGCCTGTGCACGTTCTATGACCAGGAGGATGAAAGGAAGAAGGAAGAGAAGGAACAAAGAAACCGCAAATATAATGTCAGATGGAATGATGAAGAATGACCTCTATTACAGTACTGTCAAGCGATCACATGTGAACTCCTTGTCTGGTTAATCTTTTCAATTAGCGATCTCCTAATTGATTGCATTGAGTCCATTCGCGACATATTTTTACATTCTGAGATGACAACATGTAGAATGAAAAAGATGCATAATGAAGATCCCAAGAATGATTTTCTGCACTAATCTTGATTTTTATCTTGTCTTTAAGCTGGATTCTACCGGCGAACACTTAAATCTAGAGGTGTTCATCTGGATCCGGATCCGGATATCCGGCCATAACTGGATCCGGATCCGGATGCTAAAATCCGGGCGGTTATCTACCCGGATTAATCCAGGCGGATAACCGGATTCAATCTATGATTTTGTCAAGATAAATGATAGTATACTATTAAATATGCACACTAAATATGTCCACTTATATATATATATATATATATATTTATTTTTTCTTAATAGTTAAGTAAGTGACTATTAGTGTTATATATATTTTTATTTTCTTCTTAATGTATAAGAATGTTTAAAAAATGATTAAATAAAAAAAAATCATTTATACTAGTATGCACATTTGATAGTTACCCTACCATCGTCCTTTTGTCAAGCGAGGTTTAGAACATTTCCAAGAAGGGAAATGACACTCTTACCAATAGTTACTATTGAGAATTCTCACCGACATGTTTCTCTTTTTTCTTTACTTTTTTTTTTTTTCTAAGTAAGCATTTCATAGATAAATTAAGTGGCCGGTTACAAGATATTATATTCAATGGAGTAGGAGCCTCCAACAATCACCTCAAAACATACAAATGCAACACAAGAGAAATAAAAAAGAGGGATTTCGAGTTAAAAATTTGGCTCTCCCATTTCCCACAAAGGAGAAGCCGTTTGAAGTAGTTTTTGTATAGTCTGATAAAAAGTCTATAAAACTATGACGACAAGTCATAGTAGATTGTTGTTTGCTGCATTTTGTTGGTCTGGATTGGTTGAAGAAGACTTTCACGACTACTTTATCTTGATCCTTGGTTACGAAAAGCGGGAATATAAGAAAGTAGCAACCGCCAGATGAATCAATTCGTAGGCAAACGACCTTCACTGGTTATGGAGGCACATGTGGTTCACGTGCCATTCTTGGAAAAAATGTAAAGGTCGGATCTAAGAGATCCAAAGCAGCTGATCCCGGTGGTGCCATGCGTGACAATGGCAGACTCCCCTTAGCACGGCGGCACGTGAGTTTCACAAAGAGCCGTGCGAGCTATCTTTTGGTTAGTTTTCTTTTACTGTCCGACAGATCGTCGATTGGAGAGTCTACTAGTGGAGTGTGTGGCGGTCGTAGGGGGCCAGGAGATAGCAGATCGACGGATCTTGGTGCTTCGGATTGAAAATTACAAAAAAATGTTATGAATAGTTTTGGCGTTGGCTAGACAAGAGGAGGGAAACTCCACCCCTCTCTTGGAGGATGTGATCTCTGGTTACTTTGGTAGAGGAAAAAAA